>NC_085003.1:30756220-30781220 GCF_963854185.1 Sardina pilchardus
AAACAAACAAACAAAAAAATAGTCCTCCTAATCATCCACCCCGTCTTTAATCACGCACGCTTATCTGAAACCATACAGTATACTGTCGTAGGCTACTGGTAGACTACTATGGAAGGAACCACTCGACTGTTGCCGTTGGCAATACGTGCACACTGTGCATATTCCAATCTGTTTATTGAGGTTAGCCTTTGTGTAATTATTGTTTTCCAGGTGATATTACTGAATTTAATTGATTAGCTATTGTCACAAACATAATGTGGCAAATTATACAACACGCCATCCACTGTTAGTGTTAGACTGCTTTTGTTAAACCCAGCAATTAACCCTGACTTAATTAACATTACACATAATCACTCCTGGTGTAATACAATGGAAAAACATAGGGACGCAGCTCTTGCCAGAGGTGTGTGTGTGTGTGTGTGTGTGTGTGTGTGTGTCTGAGCATGTCGGTATCTGGTTGTGTGTGCAGGTTAAGGGCTGGGAAGTTAGAGTATTTTGTTTTGTTCACAACAAAGTACTCAGGCTTGGTTGTGCATGTGTGTGTGAGAGAGAGATGCTGTATGTGTGTGTGTTTGCCTGTGGGGGTGAGAAAGTCTTTTATTATGTTTACAACAAATAAAAGGTTGTGTGTGTGTGTGTGTGTGTATATGTTTTTGCTCCTCAAATTATTGAACAATAAATGTGAATCATGTAGGTAGATTCGTTCTTATTTGTAACCGATTTGTATCAGAGACAGAGGAGATAAATCACTAACAGGAAAATGAATGCGACTCTATGAGGGGAATTCGTAACACCAAACAATAGCGGAGTTGTGAACGGGACGTTCTGCTCTGCAATGTAATTAGCCAATCGTATTGTTGGAAACGGCATAATTGGCATTTTGCCCTCGCGTCACCATAGCAATAGCCATGCCAGGAAAGTTGGAGGACTTGGATTGAGCCACTTGCCTAATTTGAATGATTTTGGAGAAGATATTTACATCGTTCAATTCGGCCTATTTGGAGTTACGGATGTTGCCTCAATCATTTGATTTGGAGCCTGATCTTGTTAGTCCGAAATAACTGCCTGGAGTTACCGAAATGGCTGGTCTTGCCTGAAAGGACCTTGACTCTACTGCAGCCCTCAGGGATTAGCATCAGTGATCTATGAAGCAAACCTAGTTCTTGACATATCTACACAAACACAGTCAAACAGTCTCACACATGGCATAATTAGCCTACATTAGCTCAGTGTGAGGTGTTTCTGTGAGCGTAGGTGTGTGAATGTGAGCATGTCTTTGTACCTATGCGTAAATATGTGTCTGTATGCAAATGTGAGTGTATACACTGTAGCTGTGTGGGTGTGTTCTTGGTAAACCTTGATTACTATCCTTTAAAGAGGTGATACTACACTGCTCCTGGATTCTGATGTATATGTATGTAGCAACAGACCAGCTTACCTTATCATCTCTGCATGGACGTGATGACAGCCACAGTAATCTGTGTTATATTACATAGATAGTATGCCTGCAGCATAATGGACATTTAACAGGAAATTGTGTAATATCATAACAACAACAACAACAACAACAACAACAACAACAACAACAGCAAAAATAGAATTAACTGCAAGGTATACAAAAGTTTTCCATACAAAAAGAGGTATCATCAACTGCAAGGTATGAAAAAAAAATGGAGCTAAGCAAGCATATTTTATGTGTTATTACTTAGTCAGAGCAGAGTCAACTGAAATGAATATATCCACATGAGTCATGCGTATTGAAAGCCTGAAAAGTTGTTTTCTAAAACGGATAGTTCCGGTCCTTGATTGTGATTGGCTGAATCGCGTTTGATGCCGTTGTAAATATCATGATAAACTCACACCTTGACCGCATTTCGTTCTATAGTAATGCGCTAGCACAAAACTAGCAGTGGCTGGGTCTTGTTGTTGCATGGCAACCATTCATAAGGAGGGAATATATTTCTTGGCGGAAGAAAGATTATCTATGGATACATCGTTACATTGTCGTTGCTGTGCCTTCGTTTCATAAAATCTTGCTAGATCGACGTAGTAACCGTTTTAGAAAAGCAATAAGCCACTCGAGTCCGTGGGTTATACTGTATAATCGAACAGCTAAGGGGGTTTTAGGCACTCCGCTTCGCGTCGTGCCTAACAACGCTCCTTAGCTGTTCGATTATACAGTATAACCCACGGCCTCTCGGGGCTTATTGCTTAATTTCATTATTTGCTTTTGGGAGCCTCTGCAGGTAACAGCCCAAGGTATGCCAGCCTTTGATAAAAGCACCCAAGTTCCTTTGAAGCTGCCTTCCGAAGCACACTAATTGCTCTACTGGCAAATTAAATTGTTGCTAGGTGATGTTATCGATGAGCTGGGCTGGCGTTTACCCTAACAGATACAGGAAGTGCACAGAGATGATCAGGGAGTGTTGTGACTGCTGCCGCTGCTCCGAGGCAAAGCACTCCTGGCCCCGCAGGACCCTCAGGAGCCGAGAGACTGAGCACAAAAGCTGTTATATACACAGTGACGTCAAAAACAAGAGAGAGCCTTGAGCTCTACAATGATTTCAAGCTGAGGACAAAAGTACTGTAGACTGTCATTGTGTCCATTTGCCTGGGTGGGATCCTTCAGCTCATCCTACTGTAGAATGGGAGACAGGGGGAAGAAATGTAGACCAGGCCAGTGGACAATCTGTGGTATAGAGACAACACATGGGGCTTTGATCTCTCCCCAAAATTATTCATTATCATCATGACACACAAACTGACTCATCATGATACAAAAACGTTAACCTCTATTAAAAAAAATACAGTGACAGTTACTCTGATGGGTCTGATTTGAGGGATTTGGAAGAAATACATGACATGCCCTGTGATTTAATTAGCCTCCTTTATTTTGATAATTTCTTCACTACCATTGAACTCAAGGAGAGTCACTAATGACTAACAGAATACACTAATGACCAACAGAAAAAAACAACCAACATCCCCCCCTGAAATAAAAGAGTGTCTTAGAAAACAGCGTTTTTTTTTTTTTACAGAGTGCCAGTGTCACTGTGACTGCATGGAATGACAACAACATCATCATGGTTGCACACAGTCACACCTGCCATCCTTATCACTGCCAGAGGATGACCTGTGATAACCACAGGCTGTCCACTGCGACAATCAACACATGAATTGTGGAAGTAAATGATCAGGCTCCGCAGAAAGTATGCTGCCTCTCATCCCAGTAGAAAGTGGCGGAAGTACATCTTGTGGCTTGTGGTTGGCATATGCCAGGTCAGTGCTTGCATCTTGTGTAGACTGAGCTCTACAAGACAAAGTGGAAGAGGAAGTGGTACACCCAGAGAGCTGGGTAGGTAGTTGATCAATGACTCCACCAGCAGGAAACAAACTACCACCTGTGAATGTGGGGCACCTGACCTGTGGACATTGATCCAGAGACACAAAACAGTGCACGTCTTCGAGCGCCTTCACAAAAAGGGCAGGTACAAGAGCTGCTACGGGGTGAATCTTCGGCACGAGACAGTGTTTGGCTGTGTCACATGCAACACACACATACAGGGGCTGTTTCCTCCAAGTCTATACATAGTCCTGCTGTGCAAGTCATCAGTTTTCCCAGATGAGACCAGACTCACAGTCTCCAACTATTCAAACACATATAGTAGATGAGGAAAATATACTACAAGTGCCCCCCCCCCAACACACACACACACACACACACACACACACACACAGACACCTGATTGTGTAGCATTACTACGCCTATTGAATTTGTAAAGGTTTTTTATCTGATATTTTTTATATTATCTGAGATTTTAATGTCTGTCACATTTTTATATGTTTATCAGACTATCTAATGTTTTGAGTAAAAAAAAATTATGAATTGCGAAAACAAAACAGACAACAAAATTGTCGATGCTGGTTTTATTTCATATCTCATAAAAAAAAAGGGGTAAGAGTGTTTTGAGTTGTAGGCGTATACTGAAATAGATACACCTATAAACAGGTAAAATTACTTACATTCCTGCTGCAATCTCCATAAATACGGCTGTTAATACTGTACGAGTTCCACTGATAAGAATCTAATACTGACAGAGCAATACAGCGACAACACGGCCAAGGTTCCGGCTGTTGCCTTTCTGATACAGCACATGGCACTTCTGGCTGACCCGTGTGTGGTGATCTCATCCTTGGCTCACGCTGACCCTGTCATTTAGTGTCCTGCCTCCATGATGTCTTTGTCCATTTAGGAGACTGGAGACTGGTGTCCTGCTCTCTGCCCCCCTTACAAGCCATAGACTTTGATCAGTTAATAGACTCAGCAATCTCTCTCTCTTGCTCTCTCTCTCTCTCTCTCTCTCTGTCTGTCTGTCTGTCCTCACTTCTCCCACCGAGGAGCAGCAGGGTGGAGCTCATTCTGGAATGGAATTATCCAGACCATAATAGAAGAAGATGATGATTAAGAGGAGAGACGATTGTCAAACTGCAGATAACAAATAAAAAGCTATAGCAGAATGTTGTTAGCGCTTTACCAGAGTTGTCGGGTAGGTCACTCTGGGTCACTGAGAAGACAAGGTATGTGGGGGTGGCTGTAGTAATACGTATACATATGCACGAATACACTGTCAGGAAAGAATGTACACATGCATCAAACACACACTGCAGGGCTGGGTATTCAAATAATATATAGACTGTCTGATTAGAAAAGCATAAACACTTAGTCTGGTTTTCACCATACTAAGCTCAATCTTTTAAGATTGAACAGTAGTCTGGGGAAGATGGGCTTTGATTCTGCTGCAAAAGAGGCAAGATCAATGTGCATCGTTCAAATGACTCCGTATGCAATTGCCACGAGCGGGGCTAGTTGGTAAATTAAACTTTTAGCCTACCAAAGCTGGTCGGTAGAATCGCAAACACGTCCTTCTGCTGTATGAACTGTTCCAGGGCAAGTTTTTGTTCTGTTTTCAAAGAAATAACGTGCCAGGACTAGTATGGCCGTTTCTGATTGGAACCAAAGATTCTGGCAATGAAACAGCGAAAGTACTGTAGATCTACTGGTATCCAGCCTGAGCTGCCAGGCGAAATTCAAATTCCCCAGAAGTTCAGGCAGGGTTCAACCAGCCTAATATACACTATCAGTTTGGGCACAATTTGGATATGCTGAGTCTGTGACTCCAGGTCTTTCAAGGTAAGTGTTGGAGAGATGTTGGCCAAATGTGTCCTGAAACAGCCTTAGGAAACTGGTGGAATTAATTGAAGAGAAGAGATTCCGGTATTATTTCAGAATTGAAGATGATGTAGCTTGTCTTCCATTCTTTTATTTTTTGCTCTTCTGTTTTTGTTATTTTGCTGAAATGTGTCGGCACCTGCAATTCTTTCCACTGTTTGATGGGGCTATTATCAAAAAATCACAATATGTAGTCTTTTCGAGATGAATATTTAAAATGTTTTCATAATCCGCGTGACAAGTGAATTATGACACAGGGTTATTCATTATTAATGAAGTATCACAGCAGAATGCATTATTGATAGTCTGTCCTCATTTTCCTGTGAAGCTTCCTTTGCATTTGTGTATCCTCATTCTCAGGTGATACACACCCATACAACACACAGAATAGAAGACAAGGAGTTATAAAATAATCTCTAGAATCAACTTCAGCAGTCAAGTTATAGTCATAGTGAAGACATTGTCAAAGCACTCCTCGATTTGATTACCAGTGAAAGTTCGGAACAAGTTAGACATGACATGACTCAGTGTGTCTCTCTCCTATCAAAGAGCTGAATGCGTGTCAGAGCTGATGGCTTGTCAGATTTGCTTACACTCTGATGTCAATTGGGAAACTTTTACATGTTTTTTTTTTTTTTTCCTCACAAGCCAAGCCAAGCTTTGACAGCATGAATATTGGTTATATTGTTAGTTTACGAGGACAGATGCATACAATTTCTTTTTGCCTTACTTGGTCACCTCATTACTGCAGTCTCTTGTGATTGAGCTCCAGCATTGGAACAGCTTGACTGAGCCAGAGACTTTCTAATGAGGAGACACTGCACTCAAAGAAGAGAGAGAGAGAGAGAGAGATTGCACTCAAAGAAAGAAAGAATAACTGTCCAAAGAGCGTAACCAAGATGGCCGCAGAGTTAGTGGGACTTTGGCTGAGCCTCATTAGATTGCATGCAAAGCCATTATAAACAGAATGGGAGTAGCTCATGAAGACATTTATGTATTCATTTAATAGACGCTCTCATCTGAAGCAACTTCCAGAAAGAGAATAACATTCACGGCACAGCACAGAGGAGACCACGGCTAGGAATTTACGACTGCACCAGTCAATACTGCTACTAGAGGGATTACTTAAGAGCAAGGAAGGCACATCCATTAGCTTGGCCAATCCTTGGATCAGCTCAACTCCCTTGTATAGACCCACTCTCAGGCAGTGTGCAGGATCACCACAGCGCTCCATGCCCTCGCTGGGCAATTCATCGCTCCAGTGATTTGATGGGAGCCCAGAGCCCTTTGGTGGCGTTTTGAGCTCAGTATTTTTGGCTATATCCCCACTGCTTCCCTATCCACGATATTCCGCAGCCCAACAATGGGGGTCGCCATGACACCGAGGCGGTTTTCTATTTCCGGCGAAGCTGCATTGTATCTGTTTTAACGTGACGGTTTACGGTGCTTAACATATCATAACGCATATAAAAGTAAACTTTTCTATTTTATATCGGTTATATATGATGTAGTTAATACATGCCGAGGGCAGAATTGTCAACATTTTGAAAGAAATCTAAGTTGAGGCATAATCTAGTTCGCTACGGAGAACGCACATGTTAACAGAATGAACGGAAGTTGAAAACAGTCTCGTAACCATCGCAACGATACATATTTCCGGGTTAAGGAATAAGGTGGATACGGAGGAGTCCAGGGTGGGCCTCGGTAGGAGTTGTCTTTGCACTGAAGAAGGATGGCAGGAGCTGTTCTTGTATTGATTACAGTGGCTTGAACAAGATCTGAGTGAAGAGCAAACACCCTTCTCCCCTCTAGATTTCCACATGCAGCCTTCATTCTATTCAGAGGAGCAACCGACTTCAACTTTTGGTCCAGTGATATTGGATTGATTGCCAAGACCTGTTAAACCGTGTATGACCTGAATGGTGTATACCTGGATTTTTGCTACTGGATTTGATGCCCTCTGATTCTAATCTATAAATGTCTCCACATCTGAGTTTCACCCGTGCTTCATCACAACCATCTAGTTTACATAGTTAGTGGGGACGAGTGGAAAATGGCCTTTAACACCCTTAAATTATGAGTACAAAGTGATGCCTTTCGAGTTGTCTAAATATCAAGTGATCTTCCAGTCCCAGGCAATGGTGTCTTGCATGAGATGATTAAGCAGCAAGTTTTTGTTTAATTAGATGATCATTTTCTCTAAGCATCTTGATGAACATGTCCACCAGATCAAACAACTGCGCCAGCTACTATTAGAGAAAAAAAAAGCTCTTTGTGAAATTGATAAAAATGTCATTTTCATGTCATTTTCATGACTTCCAGGTCTCACCAGGAATTGCAATTGAAGACAAATTTGGAAGCGAAATTAGGCTTCTCAAAGACCTGTTTGAAACTTACAGCGCAAGGAAAAACCCACTGTTGGATTCTCACTGTGATTCCTTCTTCTATTTTTTTTTCCTACCATTTCCGGCACAAGCTCACAGAGAGAGCCAAATTGGGCTTCTCGCAGTAATGTTTTCCATTTCCGTCGTGAGGGGGAAGAAAAGCCGCGGCTCTCTGTGACAGGCGGCACTGACGGGCAGATGGAACGTTGTCGCTCCCCAGCTTCACTCCTCTTCTGAGGGATCACGCCAGGGCGCTAGCTCGCGCTATTTCGGAGCCCCGCGCGTGGTATTTGTGAGGCTTTTCTCCAGGCCCCTTTATCTCGGCCGCACACTAACATGCTCATGTCTCTTAAATTAGACAAGCCAGAGTTGTGGAGAAGAGGCTTAAGATCAATTTGGGTAACAATACACAACCGCTGATATTTCAGACTGGGTGTGTGTGTAGATATGGTTACATTATATCACTTGAGAAAAGTTACAGATACACACACACTTACTCACACATCATAGCACGCATATGGGTGTATGATGACTGCTCCCAAATACAACAAATCAGGTACTATAATCAAACAGACTGATATTCAAACACACACACATACCCTAACCCCACCCCGACATTACACACACACACACTCTCAGAGACCCCAGTCACCAACACCATACCCCCCCCCCCCCCCACACACACACACACACACACTGTCAGAGACCCCAGTTACCAACACCATACCCCCCCCCCCTCACACCTACCCCCCCCCCCCCCCACACACACACACTGTCAGAGACCCCAGTTACCAACACCATACCCCCCCCCCTCACACCTACCCCCCCCCACACACACACACACACACACACTGCCCCCAGTCATCAACATCATACCATCCCCTCCAACATACACACACAACAACCATACAAACCCCCACCCCCCAAGGCCCTGCACCGCAGTCATGAATTCCAGCCAGCCCGGCCCCCAAACATAAGCACAGCACACACACACACATTCTGCCCCCCCAGCATGGATCTGCATCAGCGTCCTTCATGTGACCGTATCCGCTTCACTCACCAATAAAACAGGTGTGGGGGGGGAGCACCAGGAGGAGGGAGGAGGAGGAGAAGAGGAGGGAAAGGAAGAAAGATACACAAAAAAGAGGGAAAGAAAGAAAGCATCAAACAAACAAGTGAAGTGGAAAAAAACTAACAATAAGACCTGAATAAACCTGAATATCTGTTGTCTGATTTTCCTCTGCTTGTATTAAATTTCGTTGTACCTGTGACAATGAAAATAAAGACCTCTTCTGTTCTATTACGAATATTACTTGGGGAGAAGCTGTTAGCAGATATACTTGAAGTGATAATATGATTGTATCTGCACAAAGCCTGCACAAACATGCAAGAGCCAATCAATTTTTTTTTAGCTCAGAACACTCTGACATATTTCTTCACCACAACTGGATATCCAATAATAATAATAATCCCCCCATCACCCCCTCCACACACACACGCACAAAGCATTACATTTTCAAATGTCTCCACAGATGGTTTTGAAATAGAGTAAATCAAGCATTTCCAAAGTGTAAAAGAAAATTGTGAAGTATGAAATATGCTGCAGGTGCCTTAGCATTGACTGAAAAACAACATATGGAGGAAACCAAGCAAGGGTTTGTTTCTTGTGCACTTGAAGAGGTCTGACATGCTGAAACAGTTGCTCCTCATATGACAAATCTTCCATTTCCTGCCTTCGCTGAGCTCCACGAGGACAACCGTCACAGTGGCTTTGCTGCGAGAAAACACATTCTCTCACACAACATCCTGTCCTGCTACAAAAGAACACAATTTCTTTTAAATATTTTCTTGACATAGACAACAACACATTCCTTGAATGCGTATTGCTGGGCAGCCTTTATTAAGCTAGAAGTGCACATATGTATCTATGTGGTAACACGTTAACATCACTAGCATGACATGTTACCCTTCCCATTTGATTTTGTCTCTGTATCCTATAGTGCTTAACACAATTATGCTTTACTACACTCACTGACCATAACTGGATAGCTGAAAACATGACATTCATTTTGATTTTCTGAAAGACTTGAGGTCGTCCACCTTCATTCTCAGGGAACCTGATGTGCTGAATGGTCAGGATGAATGCCAATGCTCACAATTCTACCAATACTAACAGAGAGAATAACATCCTGTTCAAAGCGGTTAGAAGCAGAATCTCCCTGTTATTCAGATACAGTATGTCTTCAACACAATGGAAATAAAATACACAACAAGGCATGTCATTGACAAAGCTGGTTGAAAGACAATGAAGTTGACAAAGCTGGTGCTCATGCTGGGAGAAAAGTAAAGAATCATCCTGAGGATAGTGCTACAGTATAGTATGTGTTGGGGCTAGGTTACCTGAGGCCAACACCCCCTCTCCTGTGTTTGGTTAAAGGAACACTTCACCGTTTTTTTTGTTTTTTTCAAATTAAACTATGTTATTCCCTTAGCTAAGACGAGTTGATACATACCTCTCACGTTTCAATGCGTGCACTCACTGGCTCTGGTGCGCAGCGCTACTTTGATAGCACTTAGCTAGCCCAGTTCATTCATTAGGATCCAAACACAGATGAAGTTAGAAGCAACCAAACACCTCCATGTTTTCCCTAAAGTACAGTTACACGAGTAGTCACACGACCATGTATGGTGAGACAAAATAAAACGTGGTGCATTTATAAGCAGATAAGAGGGATAACTATATTGTGTGGTGGAATAACAATTAGGAGCACTTAGACTCGGTGCAGTAATATCCTCACTCCAAAGTGAAAATGAAAGTGCAAGAGTGAGGTATTACTGCACCACACAATATAGTTATTCCTCTTACCTGCTTAGAAATGAAGTGACTACTTGTGTAACCCTGTAGGTATTTTAATAGGGAAAACATGGAGGTGTTTGGTCGCTTCTAACTTCATCTCTGTTTGGATCCTAATGAACGAACTGGGCTAGCTAAGTGCTATCAAAGTTGCGCCGTGCGCCAGAGCCAGTGAGTGCACGCATTGAAACGTGAGAGGTATGTATCAACTCGTCTTAGTTAAGGGAATAACGTACAGTTTAATATGAAAAAATGGTGAAGTGTTCCTTTAAGAGTTATGACATACCAGTGGTTGTTTGGAGGCAAAATAAAGAAAGATGGTTGCGAGGATGGAGGAAGGACCGGCACAGACTAAGGAGAAAGGTGGAGCAAAGAAAGGGAGAGAGAGAGAGAGAGAGAGAGAGAACAAGAGGAGATAAATAGGAATGCGGGCAAGACGAAGTGCCGGTGTCTGTTCTTGAGCCACAGCCAGGACTTCCTCCCCTTCATCAATCAGCATGAAGCGCATGGATGACCTTTGACCTTTTCCCCCACGTCTGCCGGGAACTGAGGCTGAGCACCGTGTAGCAACCCACACCTATGCATACTACTGACACAATTTCATCTCGCCCTCTCTCACACTCACTCTTCATAACTCTCTCTCCCTCTCTCTCTGTCTGTCTCTCTCTCGGAGCTCCACACAGATGCTGGGCTGAAAATAACCAGAAGAATGACTGCTAATTAGCGAGTTGTTCATGTCATCACTGCACCGTAAGCTCGCTGCCTCATCAACAATATCGATCCATCATGAAATCTTTGAGACAAGACGACCCCTGGAGCAAGGCTCATTACTACTGCCTGAGCTTGTGCATTCCAGAGGTCTCGCTGTTCAATGCAGAGGATCTGAGTGATGGTATGACACTTTCTCTCTCCTCTCTGTCTCTCTCTCTTTCCTTCTTTTCATGTGTCATACTGTGACATTACAAACAGAGGGGTGTAAGACTGCCATTAGAGAACTGATGGAAATTTTGCAACAATTTACAAACCACTCTGTGATATGGTATAGGCCAATTAGCATGCTAAACTTAGGTAGCTTAAGTGTTTGTGTGTAGGCAACTGGCAAGGGCAAACATTTAACAAGCACCTGACCCCCGGTTCACACTTGAAAACTCTCTGTGGGTTTAATCTTTTGAATATTGAGCCTACACACAGGTACACTTAGAAGCCTTTTAATGCTGAAAAAGCAACGCTAATATATTCACGTTCGGTGGAGTAAAAAGCAGCTGGCGATCCATTTGGGGAGACTCAGTATCCATGGCTGCATAATTAAAGGATTTCACACGCTGGTGCCAAGAAGGGGCCTGCTAAGGTGAGAAAAAGTAGTGATGCCTTTTCGTGTCTGACACGAAGTCCGCATCCCAGAGGAGCAAAGTCCTGAGTAAGGGCAGCGGCCAACAGCCAAGGTAAAGAGTAAGTAATCAGGATGCACTCTCATTTGTTAAATTAAAATGCTTTCAAGGCTCTCAGCACGCATCTGGTGCTGCCCAGTGCTTCAGAGGTGCAGCCAAATTTAACCCTTTCTTCTGTAAATAAACAACAACAACAACAACAACAATAACAGCGACAACAAGCTGAAGTCGTTCTGAGAGTGTTACATTAAGGGGTTGTTTTTCATGAAGAGAAGTAGACCTTGGGTTCCCATTAATCCATTTCTTCCCAGATTGATGTGGCTTGTTTCAGTTTGCTTTCCAGGTAGAGAAAAAAAAACCTTCTGTCTGTTTTGCCTCATGAATCTGAATACTCTACTGAGCTCACAAGTAATACCAGAAATAAGACACCAGAAACTTGCCCATACAAAAACTGGATTATATTTATTACTATTATTATATTATATTTATATATTATATTATCATTATTGTTTCTAGGTTATTCCTAAATTGACACAGCTCAGTAGAGTAGAGTCAGTTTTAATCAACTTTGTCCTCCAGGATCATATCACTTTCACTTCTCTGGTTTACTTCTAGTTAATTTCAATGGATCGATCTGTGATATATTTGAGGACCAGTTCACTGTTTATTACTGTAGTATATCATTGTGCATTATCAACTACAATGGCTGGTATCTTTTGGCTTGTGTGTGAGTGCTTTGGGTTGCACTCGGTGTATAAGCACTATTTAAATAAAAGTGACTTGACGTTTATAAATAGAATATTTTAAACCATTGTGTGCAAAAAAAGGTAAAGCTTCTGCCTTAATTCTTCTCATCCCCAATTACTGTTTGGCCTGAGTGCTCTCCCTGGTGCTCAATGTCATCTGTCTCCTCAAAGTCCAAACCCTACGGCCAGCGTGATGATGCAATACCTGCCATCGGAGGGCCACTTTGGCTTTCAATTGCGTGTGATGCCCTTTGGGATGATGCAACGCACTGCCACCTGACTGAGGTCCTGGGGCCAGAGACCACCTCTTCTGACAGATTTTGATATTGAATATTCAAAATATTTATGATATTGGGCCTGGAATATTCATTTCTTTTCTAATTGGGCTTGAATGGGACACTGGGCCATTTGGGTGCTACCAGATGTATTGGCAATCCAACCTTGAAGGGAAGCAAATTTATTCTTAGAAAAATGAAAATCTCACAAAGAAATATATATATATATATATATATATATATATATATATATATATATATATAATATATATATATATATATATATATTTTAACAAAAGCACATTGCCCAAAATTATTGGCAATTATTACCCCATAGAATATATACAGTATATATATATATATATATATATATATATATGTGTGTGTGTGTGTGTGTGTGTGTCTATATACACACACACTGTATATACAAAATGTAACAGAAACATTTTCCTATTTATACTTCTTTAAGTTAAGTAGTTTATGACTTTGTTTTTCACTGAGGTACGAAAATAAAATGACACAGAGGCAAAATCCCATTTCTCACCATGGAAAGACAAGAGAATACACTAAATTTTTATTTAAAAAAACAGAGTCAACATTTTTTAGTCAGGAAATAGCTACAGTATAAAAACTGGGTACTGGGTGGTTAAAAGGTTCTAATCAATTAAAAACATGACAAACATGCTTGGACAAAGACACATGTGTCTTGCCCCTATGCACAGTATGTAGGATGCACATACACAGTAAAGAGTATGTAGGATTACCTCACTGTTAATATCTTATTTAGAGGGAATGCCAGGTAAAAGCCTTTCCATTAAATGGCAGGTGTTACTGAATGGTACAGTAACTTTGTCTGGAATTGTGGTCTATTGTCAGATGAAATGAAAACTGCATTCCTTGGCACAAAAAAAAAACACTTACTGTAGGTGGATTTTGTAAACATAGAAGAACAACTACTGAAAAGAACTCCATGCCTAATGAGGAAAGTGATGGTGTGCTGACTGTGATATTGTGGGGCTGTTTCTATTTCCAAAGGCCTTGGGAACCTTAGAAAGGTGCATGGCATTATGAACCCAGAGCAAAAAACTGCAGCTCAATGGAAATCTGTCCATTTCTGCCCAGACAAGACAGTAAAAGTGGGTCATGATTTGATCATTCATCAGGTCAATGAACCAAAAAAATATAAAAAATAAAATTCTTTACAGTGTATAGTGTTTCTAAATGTTTCTACAATTCGATCCGAAAAGAGAAACACTTTATTTAGTACCTTTTTGTCTCAATTCAAATAGTCATATTTCATTTTGGCCATAATGGTAAAGACAAAAATGAATATTTCAGTCATGCAGTCTGTATCAATTCAATCACTCTTTAAGTGTCTAGGCACAGATGTCAAGATTACCAAGTCAACAATTCAACTGTAGCAGCTTTTTGTAAGCTTTTACATTCATAAACTGTCTGCTATTTTCATCTGGCTCTGACAGTCAATGCATTTAGACTAAGCCACTGACTCGTTCCGCTGCCATATTATTGACATTTAAAAAAAAGAAAAAAAAATAGTTGCATTTGTGTGTTTATATATTACATTTTTTGTTCATATTTGACTATCCATTTATTTATGTATTTTCTTCTCAGCCACAGTCTTGCAGGGATGTGTAGTTGTCCTTTGACTTCATACAACACAAAACACGATTCCCTTGTAAAATACTACTAATAATAATGAAAGCCTTTTAAACCGTTTTCAGTGCGCAGACATACACAGCACACACAAAAGGCCCACAAAGGCAGAGAGCAGAGAAAATGACACTGCTATGGATGCATATCAGTGTCAATCTGTTCTATGAAGAGAAAATGATCGGCTATGTTCTTGACTGGCAGGGGCTGACCTAACCGCCTGTCACTCATGTGTGATTAATGCTTAGGCCATGCTCTTCGGCTGAAGCACCCGCCCACCCCTCGCCAGGACATGCCAATCAAACACAGTCATCCACGGGGGGTCACATCCGACCAGGTGACATCATTGCCTCTGATATGTCTCACTTGTGCTCTCTCAGCTACAAGCATTGCAACTCTGCTTCTAATCGGCCTGGTTCACAGCAGAGATTCTAGAGCAGGGCTCTGTTCTAGAATCTTTGATTCACAAGTTCCTGTTTCCTATCCTGCTCCAACCGTGTGCGTTCCTTTCTGATGCGCAGCAAAAAGCCTCTGCAACACACGAAACAACATACTGAATGGAGAATCGGTTTAATCCATTATACTTCGGCTTTGCTTATTAGGGCTACAGCTGTATTCGGTTTAATTGCTCCGTAACAATTGGCTCCCATCAATCAAGTCACCGTCACTGTCTGACCATTTTGTATGTCAATAGACCTTGTCTTTTCTGTTGCTATGAATCCAGACACATTCATTCTCAGGCCTTTGAACTCTCCTCACATAAACAGCCTTTTAAGAAGTCAGTGTTTACTTCAGAGTGTCAGGAAGAGACAATAAGCCTGTCTAGACATGCTGTTGCATTTTGAACAGCAACGAATGCCAATACCAGTGACGGATCAATTAGCTACTGACACTATATGTTGAGCAGGATGACTGTACAGGTAAGTTATGGATATATCCTAAGGAAAGGGGAGGGTACCTATGTTCCCCGGGTACAATGTTCCCCACTTTGTAGAGAAACAAAGGACCCTTTTTGGTAACACTTTATTTAAAGGGGTCTACATAAGGGTGACATGTAACCGTCATGATAATGACATGACACATGTCATGCAAATGAATGGCACATTGTTTATGTTTATGACTGTCATAATGTATTATTTTGTTCTTTTGAATGTTTTTGACAGTTTAGTTTCATTTTTTGACATTCCAAAAATCGACTGACACATTATGACAACAGTCATAAACATCAATAATATGCCATTAATGTGCATGACATGTGTCTTGTCATTCTTATGACGGTTACATGTGACCCTTATGTAGCCCCCTTCAAATAAAGTGTTACCCCCCTATTTCAGAGAGGGTCCTATGTTCCCCACTTTTCTCAACTGGGACCCAACGTAGGATCCTTCTGAGGAAAACCGGGGAACATAGGACCCGGGGAACATAGGGATGACCCCAAGGAAAGTAAGCCTGTCTCATTGAGCTAACACTGTGTTCCTTTGAGAGTGCGAAAGAGAAGGAAAAAAAGCTTCTCGTCAGCAGTCAAGGATCTCGGATCAAATGGAATGCGCAACTTTGATGCCTACAAGCATATTTCTGCCATTAAATTCACAGCAAAGGATCATTTTCTGAATCTCTCTCCAGTGTCAGCTCAAACTTTACAATTAGCTGGGGTTTGCCAAACAGCGAAGCAACATATTTGGAAAGAAATGTTTACCGTTAGCATGCTAAAGACTTCAATGACTGCCTCTGTTTCATAATTAGTACTCAATGTGTGTTTATTGATAGATTGAAGAGGGCACTCATATTTCATTACATTCATAACAGACTCTTCATGCTCACAAATTCCTTCCATTTATACATTGGCTGTTATCTTACATATTAATAACCATTGGCATAAAGTACAGAATTAGGGTCTAGGTTAGCGAGTGAATCCCTGATTTGTTTACATATTGCTACATATTAACAGAATACTTTTTTATATTCTAACCATGTAGGTTGTGCTGTGAGCCCCACCCCCCCCCCCCCCCCCCCCCAGCTCTCTGTGTTTGCGTTCTCTCTTTCCCCCAGAAAAAATAGCATCCTGCACACCCTCATCTCCCCTGACAGAGGAGGGAAAAGACTTTCATTTTGCCACATTTGGAAACACCAGCATGATCTCATGAGGAGTCAGGCCTGGTGCAGCTGAGAAGAAATAACTACTTGGAGCTCTCCTTTTATCAATCTCTCCCTTCTCTCTCTATCATACACAACTGTTCTCTGTCTTTCACTCTCTCTCTTCCTCTCTATACTGTCTTTTCCTCCTCCACTTCTCTGCATATCATTTGTTTGCCCCCCCCCCCCCCCCCCCCCCCCCCCCCCAAAAAAAAAAAATGGTTTGATGAGCAATAGCCCAGTGTGCTCACAACTGAGGGTCTATTTATGGATGATAAAGTATAGGGTGACCAGACTGTCCCCAGTTTCAGGGGACAGTCCCCATTTTTGGTTGCCTGTCCCTGGGAAAATACAGGAAAACTACCCATGTCCCCGTTTTTTGAAGATTTCAATCATTTTTAGGATTATGCCCCCGGTTTTGGTTTTGGACATATGGTCACCTTATGTTAAAGAGTTCAAACTTTCAATTGGAAGCAAAATGACGTTAATCAGAGGAGTTGCGAGCTAGGCATGATGTAGTGGGTAGGAGGGTTTAATAAACCCTATGGCTTCCTCCCCCAATGTTTACATAATTCATCACAACACTAGCAAGTAGAAGTTTAGGTTTGAGAGCTAGCTTAAGCCATTTGGAGCTGTTGCCAATAGAGATCAATTTGGTCACCAGGCATTGGCACCTTTGTTGGCAGATGTCGCAACCTGAGCTAAGCAGTTTTCTCTGGATCATTTTGTTCTGCATACTTTTTATCAGATCAGTGTCAAGAATGGTGGCGTGGTGTCCTGACAAGCCACAGTGCCTGGCTAAACGGGGACAGGCTGCAGTGGTACAGTATAATTCAGAGAGTCTGGACGTTTAAGCGTATTAAATGGCGCCATCCATTTGATCAAACCAAGACTGGAAGCTTTCCTCAAAATCAATTAAAGTTTCTTCAAAACAAGAATTGCAGACGCTGAAAGGTGAACAAGAGCCCAGGCACAGGAGTGGATCATATTTTTTTTTCCATCTTCCTTTTCTGTTCTGTGGGCTTCCTCATTTGTTAGTCTGTGTACATCGGCGTTGAGTGAGGCAGAAGCCAGGCAAGTGCAATGCAGAGTACTGTACCGGCACTAGACAGGCTCTCCAAAGAGGAGAGCATAGGACCGGCATCCGAAGTTGAACACAGATACAACAAGAACTTTTTTTTACCTCTTTACCCCTCATGGTCTCTCTCTCTCTCATCCTCTCTCTCCAGCCCTCCCTCTCTCCACCCCTCCCTCTCTCTCCCCTCTCTGTCGTCCTCTCTCTCCTCATATATTTTTCTACTTCACAGCTTCACAGCTCTCTGTGTGAGGAGCCTCAACACCTCATGCTCATTATCTCTCAGGCTTTCAACCAAGCCAAGAACCAAACACTTATTTATCTTCCCGTCTCTCTTTGTCACTGACTTTCTCTCCTTCTCTCTCTCTCTCTCTCACGCACACACACACACACACTCACACCCATATGCTCTAAAGCTGATAGAAAACACACGAATACCGAACATACACTGACACACTAACACAGACACACACACACACACACGCACGCACGCACACACACACACACACACACACACACACACACACACACACACACACACACACACACACACACACACACACACATAAACATAAACATACAAATACACACACAGAGACAGAGGGAAATACAGTACACATGCGTTCTCAACACTTTGCAGTAGAGAGATAACAGCAGCCCCTTTGATTCGTCCAGGGAGCTCCGTAATAACGACAATGCTTAAATGAGGGAAATCAGGCCTCTGCAAAAGATCCCATGCATTAAATATTACTGCTCGTATCCTCTTTCTGACTGAGCGCCTCTCATCTGCGCACATTTCAAGTTCTCCTCTTTTTTCTCTCTCTCGGCCTCCATTTCTCTTAAAAAAAAACAGCGTTGTACCACAGGTGTTTATGGGAGGAGGGCTCTTGACAGACTCTGTGTGTTATCTCTCCTTCCTAGAAATATAGGTCTCAGTTGTTAAGTGTATAAGCTGTGAGATCATTTATTTTTGTTTCATGCTAGCACCACATGATGTGTACAAACTCATCTAGGCCATATCAGATGCTGCACAGAATAGCCCTTACAAACTTAGTGATGAACACTTAGTGTACAACACAACACATGTACAGTACATGCACACACACACACACACACACACACACACACACACAGACAGACACAGACACACACACACAATGTAATGTAATGTGACACACACACACACACACACATCATTTTGTTATAATAAAACAAAACAGATTATCTGATGGCTCCCAACCACTAATCAGAGGTATCCTCCTGACTGTGAGAGAAGGCACTCGTCCACACTGCTCCACCCTCAGCATGGGAGGATTATCATGACCACAGGCCGTGGCTACAGAAGACCCCCCTACCTCTCCCTCCCCGCACACAGGCAAATCCCAGCCTTTAAGACTGCTCTTGCAAAGACCTGTCGCATTTACAGTGCAGAAACCCTCAATCGAACAGAACAGGCTACAGATATCACAACCCAGTGAGATATCATGTATGGTTTGGTGTTTGTTTTCTCAATTTTCAATTCTCATTTTCAAAAGGTGTGTAAACTGTGAAAAATGTCCTACCTACAACAGTGCCTTTCTCCTGGACTTGGAGATATTATAATCAGGTCGTTAAAGTCTAAATAGTCCTCCAAGTTTACAACTGGCATGGAGGCCAGTGTGAAATTGGCACAACTCCTCAGCCAGGCCTGTGAGCTAATTAGCACATGCACAGGTAGAACCAACACATGGTAGGGCCTTTACACCTCTACATTAGCCTGCCAACACACAACACTCTCTTCAATGAAACAAACAATATATAATAACATATAGAAGTGCACAAGGTTATTCTCCATTTTCTCATTTGTATCACTCAGATTATTTCTTTCTGCCTTTCTTCACACACACACACACACACACACACACACACACACACACACACACACACACACACACACACACACAGACACACACTCAAGTTATTCATTCTTTATCTCTGACTTTTCTTATACCTGTTATCACAAGGGGCCGCGTAAATCTTGACTAAAATCTCTGCACTTTTATTTACCTTATCAGTGTCCTCTGTCTGCTCGCATTCCTCTTAAGGAAAATGCCAATAAAAGGGTGCATTGAAATAGCCTGGCCAGAAACCTTGGAAGCCATGCAGGGCACAGTCACAGATTCTACAATTCTATACATCTCTGCTCTGGCAAAGTAATTGACATCCTCCCACATTCCAAAGGCTTTTTAAAGACTTAATTAACCCTGTAACACCCCAAGCAACACTCCTTGAAATAATGCCAAACAGTTAGTCATACATGCAGGTTGACAAATTTGAACAGAGAGGAACAGTAAATAGACTACTACACGTTTTTGAATGCTCGATCTTTCTACTTTTATGTAGCCAACGCTTATGTTTATAAGGGTCAAACTTCAAAAGTTTTGGGCAGATATATGTATACTAGTGTGTTTCTAACAAGGTCTGAAGACTTTTGAAAACAGGTTTCTGTCTTGTTGTATTTACACTAAGAAAATAATCAAAACTAATTTCATTACATTCACTTTCTCTCATATTATTATTGTTGATGTCTTCTAGAATAAAACCATATATGTACCACATTTGAATAGATATTTTTAGCTAGATTAAAAAATGTGGTAACACTTTACATTACAGATCAGTAATAAGTGGGTAATGTTATGGTAATATATATGCAATTTCATGGTAATAATATTTTTAAACCACATATTACAAATAATTCATGTGTAATTTCTAGACAATTACTGTGTAATTACCACACAACAACAATGCAAATAACTTGGGTAAAATAAAATGGTAATAACTGCTGTAAATATGTACTTACCGAAGCAATACATATTTAGGATTTACTTATTGTGACATATTTCTGTAATTATACCAACATTATGGTGCTATGAAGGACTAAATTACATAGTAACTTCTAAGTGTTATGGCACAATTACACAATCGTCAACGTTTTTGTGGTAGTCAGTTTGTGATGTGTTATGGTTTGTATAATAGTATTGTTTTGTTATAATTTGTCCATTGATAGAATTTGACATTTATTTTGCTATTGTCCTTAAATTTAGCCATACCTTGCTTTAGTTATTATTATTATATATAATTAACTGAGTGACTTATTTGATGCTATTCTCATTTCACTGTTTTTATTTCTCATGAGGTTAGTGCTTAAAATTATTGTTTTACTGATAATATTACTATTCTCCCTATTGTAATTGTTCACTGTTAATTTAATTTGTACTGTTATTTATTTGTATGTCGCTTTGGACAAAGGCGTCTTCTAAATAACCATAACCAACCATAACCAACCAACCAACCAGTTTGATGGTAAAATGTGACCTGTTATCTGTTATTATGATGAAATAAATAAGGTAATTTCACAATAACTATATGGTATCAGGGCTGTAAAATACTGTTTTGTCTTTTCGAAAGGATTTTAACAACTCCCCACCGTACAGAAAACCTTTCGAAAAGACAAAACAGTATTTTACAGCCCTGATACCATATAGTTATTGTGAAATTACCTCATTTATTTCATCATAACAACAGATAACAGGTCACATATTATGTCACAATAAGTAAATCCTAAATATCTATTGCTTCAGTACATATTTACAGCAGTTATTACCATTTTATTTTACCCTTAAACCCAAGTTATTTGCATTGTTGTTGTATGGTAATTGCACAGTAATTGTCTAGAAATTACACATTAATTATTTGTAATATGTGGTTTAAAAATATTATTACCATGAAATTTTATACATATTACCATAACATTACCCACTTATTACCGATCTGTAATGTAAAGTGTTACCAAAAAGGTCAAGGTGTAGCAAACTGCCTCAAGGTGTCTGAAAAGCCCCGGACCTCCGAGTGTTAAGAGAATAGTGCTAGAAAGTAGTGCTACAGCTTTCACCATTATTATTAGCTGACCGCGAATTTTTAATCACATGCATGTCTTCATGTTATAACTCTCGCAGCCTCACACCTCTCTCTTAAATCATACAAAAACACGCTGAATTGTTTGGTTCATGCAAAAACACGCCCTCCCACAACTGAACGGCAATTGAGCTTTAGTTGTAGTTGCTGTTATTTAAAACTTCTAGTCGCTCATCTTCAGTAACTGCCCGGGATGTAAGAAACTCTGAAAGACCGTCAATACCAGCTGATTTTCAACTCTCCACGGTCTCCAGAGCAGTACTGAGCTCCTCTAATGACAGTGGTTGTTCTAATTCGTCTGCAATGGAGTTAAGGAAGTAGCCTGGATACCAGACTTCTTCGCAGAGAGTCTGGCCTATATCCATTGGCCAACGTTTATTTCCTGGTTTGTGGATGCTTGTCTGATGTTTGAATTCATTGGAGTTCAATCACTAACTTTTATTTTGGTAATGACGTATGATAACTACAAGGGACACATCGATAATGATAGGCTTGAAACTTTAATGTAATCGCTCTTGGGGACACCCTCTGTTCGCTGATTGAGCAGAGATGCACTTGACGGAGTAAACGAAACAGGAGTGACATTGCAGTTCCTGTTAAATGATGATTAAGCAATATGACACCACTGGGAGTGGGGTTGGTAAAGTATATCGCCACCGATGTAATACGGCCGTTGGTACTGAGCTGCACATTTTTAAAAACAAACGTGTAGGGGTGTTTTAAGGACAGAATAGTCCATGCATAAAGTGAGCAATGTTAAAGCCATACAGAGCTCCATTCTAAAGCTGCCAAATTCCACAAACAGGCTCAATCGTCGAGATTTTGGTGTCAAACACTCATTTTCGTGCTAGGCAATACAGAAAACTGGCTTAAAGTGTAAAATACCGAAATATTCCTTTAACCTTTTCAACCTTGAGGCCCAATTTTTATAGTACAAAGTGGCCCGGGCCCATTTAATATTCCTCATTCACATCCAGAAAAGCGCACATTTTGGTATTTATTGGTAGACATTTCACAGGTGCGATTTTGGCTATTATAACATTGCGTAACGCTAACGTTAATTGTTTTTAGACATGGCTGGATTCATTTAATGATAGCTTTCTGGCGATGCTTCTGGCCAATCATTCATTTAAATGCATGGCTTTCTTTAAACTGGAGGTGGTTTGACCTGGATTAAACTGGACTCACATAACATCAATGTGCTGATAGACTGGACACTATGGTTGTGTTCGATGTAAGGATGTGTGATTCATCATGCTGATATATGTTACAGGGAATTCAGAATATATCAGTTGGTCATCACTGTTTTTCTCACCCTAGATACTGTATCTGCCCACTGGGGACTCTGACTCCAGCTTGGTATACAGCTGCAGAATAGGGATTTCAGCAGTGGCTACAATAGTCGAGCATGCTCTGGAGCCTATACAGTACATGGCCAACATGACTGACTGGATTAGCATTGCACAAGGATTTAACAAGATTCATTTTCCTAACTGCATAGATGCATGGGATGGAAAGCCTGTTAATCCACATGCCCCACAACACAATCTGAACCAGATTGAAAACTATGACAAATTCTGTTTCCTTTTTTATTCATGTCATATGTGCATGATATTTTATTTCACATGTGTTCACATCACATCTAAAAACCACATGCACTTGATACCCACATAGACATGCCATGTTATGTCATCAACGTACAGGGAATTAAATGCTGAAGCAATAAACTGATATATGACACTTTTGCACCAACGCTGACAATATATAGTGAGGTTTATGACATAAAGATTAGCACTGGCAGAGTGCTAGCACAGTGCTGATGTAGCGAAGCATCCGCTAGCCAGTTACCCTTTCCCTCCCTATAATCTTTATGGTGCCAGGAAGCCATAATACAGGGGAAATGTCATGAATGGCAACACAGTGTAAACAATTGCCCTGGGCAGCCCCATCAACCCCAGTCATCTTTCAGCCTCTACCTACAGTGTATGGCCATCCTGGCCATCATAAAAACGCTCCCCATCACATAACACTGAGGTTAATGGGCAATTAAATAGCCAGAGAGTGGAATATCAGTGGCTGCTGCAGATAGGAATAACAAAATGAAAATAATAAATAAATAAATCCACCCTGGAACATTTTAGCAGTTGGAAAAGATTTACATCACCTCTTTCTCTTTATTTTGTCCATTCAGATTTAATAACCGAATAGATACTGTAACTGTAGATAGATTTTATTTTACGCCGGACCAATGGGAGCCACTGATTTCCTGCGTGATGTCCTGCAGGGCCACCTCTCCTGACAGAACCAGATTGGGGCTCGGCGATTATGTCCTGCAACAGATCAGCGGTACACAGTGACTGGCCACGGCTGAAAGGTTTGGCTAATTGCTACTGTTCAGTCACCGTGGTGGCTCTGCCTATAATATTGTCTATTTGTATATCACTGAATGTGTGTGGCTGTGTATGTGAGAATGGGTACACTTGTGTGTGTGTTTCTGTGCGTCTGTGTGTGTGTGTGTCTGTGTGTGTGTGTGTGTGTGTGTGTGTGTGAGAATGGGTACAATTGTGTGTGTGTTTCTGTACGTGTGTGTGTGTGTGTGTGTGTGTGTGTGTGTGTGTGTGTGTGTGTGTGTGTTTTCCGTCTGCCACTGTGTCTCTCCTATTATGATCAGTGGCTATTTATTACACTGTCAGGTTGCCACAACAATGCCCAAAAGTGGAGATACTGTGCTTTTCACTTGAGTACACAAAGCCTCCATAATGCAACCAACAGGGAAGAGATGGGCACACTTCTCCCAGATACACACAGCTTATTGTTGAACACAATTATATGCCAGAGCTCTTTCTCGGCTCACTCTTGGCTAAGTATCTGCATAAGTGGAAATTGTATATCATTACCATTATTTGTGAAAGTCGTCATTGTGAAGTGTTTGGGTTGTTTTTGCTTTTTGTTGTTTTTTTTTTTTTTATTATTATTTCTCAGCAGCAGCTTCATACAATAGGAAACGGAAGAGCAAAAACACAATGGGCAAAGCTCTCAAAGATGCCAGTAAACAAAACTTACTCCACTCTTTCTTTGTTGGAGTCTGAGGCTCACTCCAGTGATAGACGAAGACGAAACACACACTTAAGACAGCGGAGGTTGCGTGGTCTCTCTGTGCATTTGTCTCTGTCTGCTTCCTCTGCGTGAGCACTGCCGTTATCCTAAAGCTCTCAAATGTACAGCACAGTACAGTAATGCCACACATTTGAATCCGCGCCACACGCTACATGCGAACAGGTAGTGATACC
>NC_085003.1:30786220-30846220 GCF_963854185.1 Sardina pilchardus
GCACACAAGGAGAGCTGTAGCGTGTGAGAGTGAATTGCACTCTACACAGCCATATGGTACAAAAGACATGTTAACAACACCTTGTTGGAGCAACATCAACAACAGGGCCTGTCAGTCTGGGGCGCATTTCACAAAACCATATTTGCTAACTAAGTTAGCAACTTTGTTGATTGCAATGCAAATTCCCATTGCCAACCAACTAAGTTGTTATACAAGTTAGCAACTATGGTTTTGGGAACCGCACCCCAGAACCACACTTGATGATGTGCATTGTGCCCTTGGACAAGACGAACTGTATTGTCTCAGTCCACTCAGCGGTAAAATGGGTGCCAGCGTTGGCAGTGGGTTACCTCTGATGGGCTGCTGTCCCATCCAGGAGGAGGAGTCTAGAACTCTCATCTGCTTACCACCACAGGAAGCGGACATACGCACCACACATATCAGCTTCCACTGGCTAGGAAGGGATTACCTACTTTTTTCATACTTGCAGTTAGTTGCACACACACACACACACACACACACACACACACACACACACACACACGCATACCTATATATATATATATATATAGACACACACACACACACACTAATGTTTTGCAAATGCATAACAAATTCTTCATTGTGTGTAGTTATTATGAAGTGATACCAAATAGTTACATGCATGTGTATATAGTTGAGTGCAAACACTGAAATGTCCTCCCATTAGTGTGTAACCTGCAAAACTTGAAAGTGTGTTTGGTGTGCTCTCTACTCTACTCTAAGTCATTATCATGGCAACCCACTCATGTAATGCCAATACATACACACAGACGCACACGTAAGACAGCACACACACACACACACACACACACACACACACACACACACACACACACACACACACACACACACACACACACACACACACACACACATATACACACACACTGACATGTCCTCCTGTTAACTTAAAAGCATGTTTGGTTTGGTGTGCTGTGATCATGGCAGTCCTCTCATGTATAATGCATGACCAGCAGAGCACACTCTACCGTTTCCAAACAGGCTGTTTGCAGGCCGCGCGGAGCACTGCACTCACCACTTAGGAGCAGCAGCAGATGAGAATGCTTTCAGAGTCATGTCATGTCAAGTGTGTGTGTGTGTGTGTGTGTGTGTGTGTGTGTGTGTGTGTGTGTGTGTGTGTGTGTCGTGTGTGTGTCTGAATGTGTGTATGTGCTGTATATCCAATCATGTACAGTATGTTTGCAACCCGGTCTGGGTTGTACAGTATGTTTCTCCTCTCTTGCTTTTGCATGTGAAGGTGTGTGCAAATCTGTGTTGGGGTGTGTGTGTGTGTGTGTGTGTGTGTGTGTGTGTGCTGTGTATCCAATCCTATGTGTCTCTCTCTGTTGCTTTTGCATGTGTAGGTGTGTGTGCTGTATGTGTGTTTCTCATCATCTGTTGCTCCCATTCTGTTTGGGTGAGAAATATGGGACTGGCAGTCACAAGATGTTCACTGTCATCATCCCATCTCTGCATATGTTCCCAATGTTTTTGGTTGCAGCAGTGCCTAAGTTAATAGCATGATAATTCCTGGCGCCATCACTATTACCATTTTAATTTCCATCCCCAACCTCTAAAAGATGGTTCCATCAGTGAGCACATGTTTCAGTTCAGTAGACAGAGAGATTCAGAGAGGAAAAATACGGCACTTCCTCAAGAAACACTTAGAGGAGTCAAATAGAATTCAACTCCAAAAATACCACTTGGCCCGGTTAGGCTGCATCCACACAAGATTAAGGAAAGAAAAGTGGCTTATTTATAAATATATATAGACATATAGAGATCTGTTGTATAAAGTCAAAAACAATAAAATATTCTTAGAGTTAAACCAGTTCCTCACACACTCACATGCTTCAGGCACTTCAGGTTTGTGTTTGCTTAAACAACTATCCCACTTGACACATTGCTGTATTTATTCCATGGCCCATTCTACCTGCCAATGAACTGAATAGTCCTTGACCTGCCTTTTGATACACAACTGAATTATGTATTTTTCCTCATGGCTGTTGGAGGTCATTCTTCCATCCCACTATAATAATCACATGGCACACCATTCAAGCTATGTCTTTTATACTAGACTTAACTGTGCATAGATGCTGAACCCTTTGACCTGTTTTAAAGCATTTTATGGATTCAGATATGCAGTAACTTAGGTAGTCATGCAGCATGAGAATGTTAATGCGTGCATTGCCAGAGGACTATTTACTTAGTTTGCATTGACCATGTAAGGAAATATGACTGTCACAGAAAAGCACTAAATAGGTTTGCCACAGTGTCAATTTGCTCAACAAACCCCTCCTGCAATCCATATTCAAAACAAATAACAATCACATTTCAGACACTTTTCTGTTGTCACAGAGAACAACACGATGACTTTCAAATTTGTCTGGATCGCATGGCTGCTGCGGGATCTATCTGCACTTCTTCCCCCCTCTGATTTATGTCTGCTTCTGTGCCATCTGTGGCCACGGGTTTGCTGCTTTGGGTTCTATAATTCGCTTACTTAGGCTTTCTAAGCACCATTTGCTGTTGTAAATGATATCTCTGACAGCGCATTACTGCGGCTGTACACACTGTTTTGCGTTCATCAGAGCGCACTGTCTGCGCCCGGATATTTTCACCTGGATATTTATTGTTGTGGCAGTCACAGCTGGTGCAGCATATTTCCACCTGCAATCCAAACTCCAGTGGCTCGCGAAAACAAGTGACTGTGCCGATGCAATTTATCGTGGCTCTGATGTAGAACAACCGCCGTGTTGTTTTGTAATGACAGCTCTTGAGTGAGAAAGTCAAGTGCCGGAGCTTTTTTTTATCCCCCACACACAAACGCATCGCTCGACTGAATATTTTCACCTGTACTTTACCGAGTCGCTGTTAAACTGCAGCGCTGTAGAGTACAGTAAGTACCTGAAGAGGTTTTTAAAAATGAATTCGCAATGTAAGTCTGCTATACACACCGAAATAACTAGACTCTCCATAGTCGTTGTTGGAGGAGATATCAAGTATGCAGGCCTTTTAAATGGGTATAAATAATCATGGTATTTTCAGCCTCTCAACCATCATACTGTTCTGACCGGGTGTCGGATATCCTACCGATCCAACTTTTTAAACGTCTGAATTACAAGAAGGTTAATCAGACAATCAAATTAGATTGTGCTCAGTGTATTAACAGCACCAGTCAGCTAATGTACCGTTTAATGTCCTATATGACGGACAAGATATGCAGGGTGTCAGCCTTCTCTCTGACCAGTGAGCCATTACATAGATGTGAAGGTGTATGTGTGTGAGTGTGTGTGTGTGAGAGAGAGGGAGAGAGAGAGAGAGAGAGAGAGAGAGAGAGAGAGAGAGAGAGAGAGAGAGAGAGAGAGAGAGATGGAGGGTGAATTGAATTAGATTGAATGTGATAGATATCAGCCATTAGCCATTACCCGACACGGCGTCATCCTTGGCACGGAGCTGGCTGATCAGACAGAAGTGTATCACGGAGTAAGTGAAGGCCATATGTCATGTGTCTTTGCACTTCACTCTCCATGTCTCCATCGTCCGTGTGATCTCATGCTAAAACAGCATCAGATGTGGGCACTCTCCATATCCTCACAGCATCAGGGTGACCTGAGGAGGAGTGGAGGTCTGTCAGGGTTGAGGAGTCAGACCCGTATCTACTGAGGGGTGGTAGGGGGGTGGTTGAGTGGGGTAGTTGTTGAGCCAGGGGGCAGATGTAGGGGAGAGAAAGGAGCATATCTTAGTCTATGCATGTCTGCTGAGAAAAATGGGGGGAGGGGGGTTGGTTGGAGGATGGGTAGTTGCTGCTTGGGGGGGAGGGGGGCGGATATGAGTGTGAGGGGGATCAGGGTGGATCATCATCTCTTGTGAGGGGGACAAGAGGTCTCCAGAGTTGGGGTAAATGTCTATTGAGGAATGATTGGGGGTTGGGGGAGGGTATGTATGTTCTGGGGGCAGATTAGGGGTGTTGTGGATCATGGCTGCTCTGATTTAATATGGAAATGGCTCATGTCATGCTTGAAGGTGATAATGAGCAATTTAGCGCCTGACTTGCTTCAGCGCTGTTGACACACATTGAGAGGACCTCTATCGCCTCTCCTGTGTGCAGAGAGCCTTTGTCCCAGTGATACAGTGCAGGACTGGAGCTGTGCAGAGAGCCTTTGTCCCAGTGATACAGTGCAGGACTGGGGCTGTGCGAGAGCCTTTGTCCCAGTGATACAGTGCAGGACTGGAGCTGTGCAGAGAGCCTCTGTCCCAGTGATACAGTGCAGCCAGTACTGTGGCTGTGCAGTCTCTCTGTGGCTGTCACTTACACTCCGAGCGGACGTCTGAGCCACGCTGAATTATTTATCCGCTCAAGACAAAGTTAGAAAGCAAGATCACACGGCTGGAATATGGAATATGGACAACAGAAATATGGTCTTCTCCAACATCAATGTGAACTCACACTCACGAACACACAAGCACGCACACACACTTGCATGCGCGCACACACACACACACACACACACACACACACACACACATTACCACTCGCACTGCATGACCTTTGTGGTAGCATCATTATTTTTTCAATCTCTCTATGAAGACAGAGCCTAAAGCATGCTCATTTGCCTGTGTAATACAAGGTGATTCAGAGCACACATCTCTTTTCTGGGGTGTTATATCAGTGTCTTCATACACACCTGCGCAGCACAACAGAGAGAAAGAGAGAGAGAGAGAAAGAGAGAGAGAGAGAGATTATGATAATGTAGAAAGGACCAAAAGCCAGAAATAATGATTGAATAATTTAAACCTCAGTGCATCACCCTGGCTGTAAAATTAAGACATGATAAAGAGGCGTCTCTTGGGCTTGATAAGTGAGGCAGACCTGATGTGCATCTAATGTGAATGTAATCCTCCATGATGTTAAAGTAATGCAGTTGGAATGCCCACGTAATGTTCAAGTAATGCAGTTGAAGCGTCCATGGCATGTTAAAGTTGCGCAGCTGGAGCCTACTGAGTGTAATGAGCAGCGTCGGCAGAGTAAAGAGTGCATTAAAAGTAAATCAGATATTACATGATTTGTTATGGTGATAGAATGACAAATTTCAGTGTGGGTGTCTATATGTGAGAAAATTAGCACACAAGCTATATACTGTAGACATACAGGGCCCTATTTTAACGATCTGAAACGGATTTGTTTCTCCATATCCAGTCCAAAGTCACTATCTTGACGGTGTAATAAGTTTGCCAAATGCCGGGCGCATTGTCCAAAAGGGTCGTTTTTCTTATGTTTCTTCAGTCAGTCATGGGTGTGTTTTGGGCGGAACATCCATTAAAACCAAGAGCAAGGACCGCAACACAAAACAGTCAAATTGGTACTGTAGCTCATGTGCGTCATTTTGAATGGCATTGTTTTGAAACTGCAAACATGTTACTTTAAGTCAGATTCAGTGCATTCAAAAAGTGTCATTTTGAATTGCAAAATGTGTGTAAAGCAGAAAATGTGTAAAGACTTTTGAAGACTTGAGAAGATGTTTTGGTGTGTCAGTTTGAATAATTGTGCTATGAGCTTCATGTTAGTGTGTTAGCAATTGGAAAAAAAAATGTGTCACAGTGTGTGTGTGTGTGTGTGTGTGTGTGTGTGCATGTGTGTGTGTGATGTCTACATGTGTGAGGTTATTATGGAGATTTAACATATGCGTGGGTGGCGTTGTCTCCCTGTGTGATTCACAGCCATTACATCCTGAACTGCCACACTTCCACATGACAGCAATCAGCTCCATCCTGAGGGAAGAGAGAGAGGGACAGAAAGAAAGAAAGAAAGAAAGAAAGAAAGAGGGAGATATTGAGTGAAATAAAAAAAAAAACACAAATTAAAAACCTCATTTTCTCTCACCTTCCTTCGTCTGTCACTCCCCCTCCTCCGTGTCACTTTCTGACTTCCTCTCCAAGTGCAACACCTAACCCGCCCCCCCCCCCCCCCCCCCCCTGTCTGATTTAACCTACACACACACACACACACCACCACCACCACCACCCTTTCATTTCCCCTACCCTGCCGCAACGCCTTGCATGTCTAATTCCTCCGCTTTATCAGCATGATATTGCCAATGTAAACGATTACATGCATGGGCCGCGTGTGCTAGGGGAGGCAGGCGGGACAATTACAGACAGAGTGGGGGAGCCGGGGCTGAGGCTCTCGCGTCTCGCCGAGGACCCGCCGCTCGCTGCCTGATATTGGGGTCAGCGGAGGGAAGACATGGGGCCCTTTGCGCTCTTCTATATGGTGGGTTGGGGCCTGTCTGCCTGTCTGTCTTCCTGAATGTAAGCTGCATATCGCATAGGCACAGCCTCACCACTGCCCAAGGCATAGAGTCCAGATGCCACTCTTCACACTGTGGACTTATTGGCTCTCTTGGATTGGCTTGGCTTGAGTGGATCCACCTATGTGTGTGTGTGTGTGTGTGTGTGTGTGGATGTGGAGGTGCAGATACAAAATCAGACTTTCCCAATTTGTGTATCTCGAGTCTGACTGACTAGATCGGTACATCACAAATGCACAAATGTGCAAATAACAGATATTTGCTGCGGATTTGACAGAATCGAGAATTGGGAAAATCAATGTGTGTGTGTGTGTGTGTGTGTGTGTGTGTGTGTGTACTAGGGTTGCAAATGTGTGTGTGTGTGTGTGTGTGTGTGTGTGTGTTCCTATGTTCCATCTTGTTCTCCATGACCTCTCGAGACACTTTTGTGTTGTGTAGACCTCAGACCTCCAAAAGAATAAAGTGCTTCCGAGTCAGATGAATTAGCGATGCTGAAGTTAGCTGCTTTTCTCAGAACACATGATCTTCCATTCACTCCACACCATACAGTAGTTCAGCAGCACCCTCTAGGCAAAGAAAGCTGCTAGACAGTGCACTCAGCAACACTAATACATACCATACACACACACACACACACACACACACACACACACACGTATACACTGTTACGTCCCTATATGTTTCTTTCAGTGTGTGCTTGCTTTGGTCTGCTTGTTTCTGTCTGTGTCTTGTGATTCTGTTCATTCCAGTCCATCCCATTCCAGACCGTCCAGTGCACTCAGCAACACCTTCCTAATACATACCCTACACACACACACACACACACACACACACACACACAATCAAACAAATGCACACACAAACAAACAAACAAGCAAACAAACACACACACACACACACACACACAAACACACATACACACACACACACACACACAAACATTATGTATAATATCCTGTCTTCTCTGTCTGCATCAGCTTACCGCTGAACTGAACAAACAAACTCAGGTAATGAATGCGTTTGATCTGCTGTTACTTTGTCATGACATCCCCCTGGCTCCTCTCATCTGCATGATGGCCTCTCTCTCTCTCTCCCCCTCTCTCTCTCTCACTCTCATCCTCTCTCTTCCCCTCTCACTCTCACCCTCTCCCTCTCCTCCTCTCTCTCTTTCCCTCTACCTCTCTTCCTCTCTCTCTCTCTCTCTCTCTCTCTCTCTCTCTCTCTCTCTCTCTCTCTCTCTCTCCTCGTGTCTGCTGCCTGTGCCAGTCTGTACTGGTGTGACGGACATCGGTTTCATTAGCACTAAAAGCCTCCTCCTCTGTGATCAATGCCTTGGATCATCGCTCACGCCGAGGAGCTAACCGTCCGGCCACGCACGGCTCCCGTGGCGGAGATGAATGGATGGACAGACCTGGCGCCGTAGAGACCAGGGAGGGAGGGAGGGAGGGAGGGATGAGGGAGGGAAGTTGGGTCGGTGGTGGAGGGTTTGGGGGAGATGTTCAAGAGTTTAGTTGGTCTGAGGGGGGTGTTGCTCGGTGCCGATGCATCAGAGCCTGTTTCATTACCTCTGATGTTGCAAATGACTTTGTAGAAGATATGAGTTCCCTGGCAAGCTCCTGTGCTCTCTCTCTCTCTCTCTCCCTCTCTCTCTCTCTTTCACCCTCTTTATCAAATACTTTGACTGAAACTGCCTTTCTCTGCAACACAACACAAAATGGAGGTGGTACATGAGGACAATACAAACAACACAAAAACAGACAGACAATAATAAATACAATTATTAATACAATTCTGATCTCTTGTCAAACCATGACCCTTTAATATTGCCACTGTCTCAAATATGTTGGAGAAGTCCATCTTGTGTGTGTGAGTGACTGTGTGCGTGTGTGTGTGTGTGTGTGTGTGTGTGTGTGTGTGTGTGTGTGTGTGTGTGTGGGCGTGTGTGTGCCACCTCTGAGAGAGAGAGAGACTGGCAGAGAGTGATTACATGAAAGAAAAGGAGATATTACCTGGCCGTGTGTGAAGGGGATGGGGATGGGGATGGCAGACTTTATTGTGTTTGTTTATCTGTTGGGCGAGGAGGCTTGTATATCTACCAATCACCTTGTCCTGCCAAAGCAACTTTTTGTTTCGTTTTCATTTTGTCATTTGACTGCGGCGTTGGACAGGAGCAGAGAACGACCGAGACCGGCTGAATGACTGGGATTGGATTAGCATTTATATGGAACTCTTCTGCGAGCACCTATATAGCACAGAGACAGGGAGAGAGGGAGAGAGAGCAAGTGACAGAGAGGGAGAGAGAGGGAGAGAGAGAGAGAGCGAGTGACAGATAGAGATAGGGAGAGAGAGAGAGAGCAGGTGCCTGAGAGAGGGAGAGAGAGAGCGTAAAAACCCTAGGATTTCTCCTCTTCTCTCATTTCATCTCTTCTGTCCTTCTATCTCCTCCCATCCAGTCCTCCTTTTTCCTTCTTTCCTCTCCTCGACTCCTTTTCTTTTATCCGCCTCTTTCCTCTCCTCTACTCTGCCGAAAACTCCTCCTCTTCTATCCTCCTCCATCTGCTCCCCTCCACGGTGCACTTCTCCTCTCATCTACTCCTCTTTCCTCTCACCTCCTTCCCTTTCTCCCTTCTCCTCCACTCCTTCCTTCTCCTCTTTCCTTCTTTCCTCTCCTCTCTTTCCCCCTCTCCTCTCCTCTCCTCTCCTCCCTTCCTCTCCTGAGTGGGGAGACCCTCACTGAGAAAATGGCACCTCTGCTCTCCCTCTCCCCACACACACCATCACACAGGAAGAGAGAGAGAGAGAGAGAGAGAGAGAGAGAGAGAGAGAGAAAACACCATGTGACAGGCATTGATTAATCTATGGCTTTACTGAGTCACTGAGTCAAGCAGCGGAGGAGAAGAAAAGAACGAGGGATGTGATGAAGGAGAGCTGACGGAAGGTGGGAGTGCTGCTGCTGCTGCCGGCGCTGCAGGGTGAATGGAGGAGAGGAGGAGAGCAGAGAGAGAGACGGATGGGGAGAAAAAAAAAACATCCCGGGTGATGTTGCCACGGCAGCACGAAAAAGCTTCATCCTTTCCTCATCCTCTTCCCTCTCCACCTCCTCTCTCTCTCTCTCTCTTTCTTTCTTTCTTTCTTTCTTTTCTTTCTCTCTCTCTGTAGCTCGCTGCAGCTGTTTTCTCTTTTTTCGGGCATGTTTGGACATTTCCACGGGCATTCCACTCCACAGGTTGTTGACTTTGATAGGTGCCGGACCTTTTGAAAAACTAGCGCAGCTCTACACCTGCCGTTCTACCTGAATCCAGCGGAAAGCAGTGTGTGGTGTTCACAAGGTCGGCAACACGGACCAGCTGGTCAATGAATAATACAGTGCATTAGTGTGCACACTCCAGTATTAGACAAAAAAAAAAAAGTGGAAATATTCTGAAAAAGCAGGTGAGACTGAATTGCACGTGAGGCAGACAGCAAAGAAGACTAGTAGAGAGAGAGAGAAGGGGAGAGAGAAGGATGTGTGTGAGAGAGAGACAGAGAGAGAGAGAGAGAGTGATGAAGAGAGGAAGGAAGAGAGATGGAAGGAGAGATGTGAAATGAGCTGAGGAATACTAGGATAGCATTATGGTGAGCACGTTCACACAGGAGATGCTTTGTGAGGGCATTTTGTTGGTCTCCGGGGTAACATACACCACCCTGTCCATTCCTGGAGAGCCATTATGCACCACCTGAGCTTTCATCGGCCATCAGCCCACACGGCAGCCTGGATGATTAGCTGGCTGCTGGCGCGGCCAGCCTTTGGTCTCCCATTCTAATGGCAGCGCATGTCCATCCAAAGAGGAAGGGAGACCCCTACTGGACATATGTGGAAATTCTCTGAGTTTGACGTTTGCCAGAAAGATTGAATAGGACATGCTACAACTGTGGCGGCTGTGTATTTTTTTTTTTCAAAATGCATGCACGCACGCACACAAACACACACACACACACACACACACACACACGCACACGCACTTCCTCAGGTACGTGCACTAAATATCTGCGTATCAGTGGGGCACTTCGTAGCCTGAGCCAACTAACAGCAGGCATTATAGAACCACACTAGCAAAGATGGAGGGAGCAGCAGAGAGGACAGGATTGGGGGCGACGTGAGCTTACAGATTTATCTGCCCCTGTGATCTATTGCATCCTCAGCTCCGAGTGTTATCCTGGTCAATAAGCGGAGAGAGAGAGAGAGAGCGGGAGGGATACAGAGAGAGGGGGGGATGGAGAGAGAGTGAGATAGAGAGCCTAAGGCCTATAGAATATCTATAACTCCTTGGCTGGACCCCTGATCACCTGAAGGAGACCCTTGGGGGATGCTGTCAGTGCTGGTTTGGCCACAGCCTCCCTACACAACTGTGTGATGGCGGCTTCCCTATTACACCTGTGTGATGGTGGCTTCCCTATATACCTGGATGAAGGCAGCCTCCCTATACACCTGTGATGGCGGCCTATACACCTGTGATGGCGGCCTATACACCTGAGTGATGACGGCCTCCCTATACACCTGTGTGATGGTGGCTTCCCTATTACACCTGCATGATGGCAGCCTCCCTATACACCTGTGTGATGGCCTCCCTATACACCTGCGTGATGGCAGCCTTCCTATACACCTGCGTGATGGCGGCTTCCCTATTACACCTGCGTGATGGCAGCCTTCCTATATACCTGCGTGATGGAAGCCTCCCTATACAACTGTGTGATGGCGTCTTCCCTATACACCTGATGGTGGCTTCCCTATATACCTGTGGGAAGGCAGCCACCCTATACACCTGCATGATGGCAGCCTTCCTATACACCTGCGTGATGGCAGCCTTCCTATACACCTGCATGATGGCAGCCTCCCTATACACCTGCGTGATGGCCTCCCTATACACCTGCGTGATGGCGGCTTCCCTATACACCTGCGTGATGGCGGCTTCCCTATTACAGCTGCGTGATGGCAGCCTTCCTATTACACCTGCGTGATGGCAGCCTTCCTATACACCTGCGTGATGGCAGCCTCCCTATACAACTGTGTGATGGCGTCTTCCCTATACACCTGATGGTGGCTTCCCTATACACCAGTGTGATGGCAGCCTCCCTATACACCTATACACCCAAGGACACAAAGCGCTTCTAATCAGAGCGGGTGGTGGTGGAGGTGGAAAATGGCATCAGCCACCCAAATGAGCTGTAATTACCGCAGATAGCCAATCTGTCAAACCTCACACCCATCCCAACGTCAATGTGTTTAGGATGGAGGGATCAAGGAGAGGAGAGAGGAGGGGAGGACAAAAGAGAAGAGAGGAGAGGAGAGGAGAAAGTAACTCAAGGTTCGTAAAAGGCAATGTGTGTTTCTAAGACAGACACTGGAACAGAGAGAGGATTTTTGAGAGAGGCAGAAAAATACAGACAGAAAAAGGGAGAGATGAAGGAAGGATAAACTGATAGAGACAGGGTCTGAGAGAGAGAGAGAGAAAGAAGGGGACATGGACCGGGAAAGAGAGTAGAAAAGGAGAGACATGAAGAAAGTAGCTAATAGATAGAGCGAGATACGAGAAGTGGAGAGAGAAAAAAAAATGAACAGAGGGAGGCAGAGTGAAAGAGAACGGAGTGCTTGCCTTTTAAATGACCACCGGGTTTCCTGTGCTTTGGGTCTCTACTGCCCTCTATGGGTCAGTGATCTCGCAGAATCCTGTCTGAGCCGGCGAAGCATGGAGACCCGGAGCGAAGGAGGTAAAGAACAAGGGAATGGTGACGGAGGGAGAGAACAGGCTGTCCTGTCCCAGAGTACTGTTGGACCAGTGCACGGTGCAGGAGTGGATTAGCATGAGGTGAAACATCTCTCTCTCTTCCCTCACTTGCTCTCGTTCTTGTTCTGCCTTCATCACACTCACACACCACACTTCCTGCCCTCAGCTGTCGGTCACTGACTTTACTTCTGCTCCTCAGAGCTATGTGAGTCCTCCAAGCATTAGCACACACACACCACACACACACACACACACACACACACACACACACACACACACACACACACCCCACACACACACACACACACGCACACTATTACAGAACAACATACATGTTTACACATGAAAACATATACATACATACATATGTCTGTACTCACAGACATACAAAACATACATTAAAACACACACATTTTATACTCACACACAAGTATACCCCCCACCCCAACACACACAAGCACACACACGCACAACACAAATACACACACACACACACACACACACACACACACACACACACGCACGCACACACTCACGCACGCACGCATGCACGCATGCACACACACACACACAATCTCTTAATCCTTTGTTACACTCAAAGCAGCAATGCATTTTTCACCATGCACTCCAATTCAATTGCGCTAAAGGGCGTGTCAATCAAACACATTGGTATGGTCAGGTGCATGATCCGAAAATCTCTACTTTGAACCCACTAGAAATCATAACGACACTGACCAAGAAAAACCTGGTCTAAAGTGAAAGGCACATTCAAGCGCAGTTTTTTGAAAGAAACTAAATTGCTACAACCAGGCCCTTTCTTCCTCTAAAATCTCAGCTATCAAGCAATCAATTCCAATCTCAGTTGGAAGCCAGGAAGGAAGGTCTCATAATACTTTAGAGACCCTACACCATGGGGACTCTTCTCAAAGCATGTGCCGTTATTAGGCATTAACATAGGTTGTTATGGCATATAAAATACACATCAATTTATCGAGTTAATTACCATTTTGGCACTGTTATAGACTCATGGACAACAATATGATGCCACGTAAACATTTGCAATTGTCTGGCGTGGAGAAGATGAAGACTTTCATTCCACTTGAGAAGTTAGCCTGGTTGTTCTCCCTTCCTCATCGCGTAATCAGTAGGTAGGCAGAAGAAGCCCATTGGCTGGGTGACTATGCATAGTCAAAAACACCCCAAACAGTTCCAGCTTCCAACATCCGTTTTAACACCTCCTACGATCTGCACATGCTATTTAACAGATTGCTCCCCTGGCTTCTCAATTCAATTCCAAGGTGTAAAATGAGTGTGTGAAAATCGGTCGCCAGCAGAGAGGTGCATACTGATGGCCTCTGCTTTCAATGACTTGATATTTTCTGATTAAATGAGTGTTTCATATGAGCGGTCCCCAAAGTGTCACTAAAAAAAATGCACATCGGTTGGCTTTTCATTACAGATTCACTTTGGAAATTAATGTAAACGTGTTTATAGTTTACAGACTACTATAGTATCTGTCATAACATGTTTATAACATATTATGTTATTATATTATAGGGCCAATTTACAACGTGGCTATGTCTGTGTCATGATAGGTTCAGGTAAAGGTCAAGAATGGTAAATGGCTCAAATACAAAGTGAACATGTTAGGCATGTGCAGCTCAGGCTGTTTCTTAATAGCGTCTGAAACCTTTCCTCCTTAGTGTGATCTTAAGTGGTAGGAGGCTGTTTCGCAGAGTACTGTCAGACCTTAAGCATATCTGTGACAGTCACTGAACGGATCTTGTCACAAAAGAAGTTCCAGTTCGCCTGTCAAATTTGAAAAGCCAAATTTAAAAAGAAATTTAATAAGCATGGCACAAGCTTCACCAAGGCTTATCCCCTTTCAACATCACCTGCTATTACTGAAGGCAGTGCCTGTACTACAGGGCTTATTGCAGTCATCGTGACTTTGTGAGGAAACCTCTTTACGTGTCCTAAAGGTCCAAATCATTTGGTGATTAAAAAAATCAGCCCTCCTCAAAAATGTTTTCCAATCTTTTTGGTTACATTTTACTCACATCCATCTTTTGGGATTAAAGGTTGTAAACATACTTTGGCAGATACCCTTTCGACTGTCCTCTCATTTGTCATTGTGACAGTGGGTGCTAGCAATGATTTCTCATTGGGATACATTTTGCGTCATGCAGTCAGTCTCTGAACCACACATTTTTCAGGATCTCACCCCCAAAACTGCTATGTTTAGACATTCAGAGGAAACTCTCCTTCAAATTGAGGTATATGTCAGTTATGAACAATGTTATGCCAAGGCCAATGAGACTGTCTGCACACCAAGAGTATTATTGATATGAATATTAATATTTAACCAGCTTTTGTCAGCAAGATGCTTTGCAACTCTATTATGAAATAGAGAATATGAGGGCTTGGTTGGGGCTTTTATTCCAAAGGTGTTGGGAGGTTAGCCTGGTGTAACCAGACATGCACTCTTCCTCTTTCTCGCTTTTTAATGAGTAGACCAGCTGAATGAGGCTACTGGCTGGAAAGCCATGCTGCTTTGAGCAATGCCCAAAAATCTCCAGTTGCCAAAAAACACCTGCCATCTCTAGAAGAAGCCATATGTAGCCTTTGATTTCAATTTGTTTATTATTTCTGATTAAATGACAGCTTGAAATGAGTGCTTTGTTTGCTCGGCGGACCTCAAAGTTGATTTAGCTCATAACATATGTTCCTTAAATTGATAATTTTTACAGATGACAGATAAAATACCACCCAGTTTTTTTTTGTCCTGGGAGCAGAGAAGCAAAGAACACATTCATCCATATAAACAAATTTGGGCTTAAGAAATCAGTCTATATGCCTTTGCAAAACAAAAAAAATCTACATACAATTTCTGTATTTCAGGCAAACTACTGTATTCAAATGCGATGCAGTTGTTTGCCAGAAATGAACACATCAGATTGGTGTAATTTTTTCCATGACATTCATGAATAAATAACAATCATTATCAAATTGTCAATTATCATACCTTAATATAATCTAGACGTGCCAGTCTGGTCTTGTTTCTGTCTTTAGCACTTCAGATTAGAGTGATATTTTCAGTTGCATATATAAATCTGCAAACTGACTGACGATCCGTAGCCTATACATTCATACAGTGCACACTGGGCTTCTATCAGTGTTTCCTAGAGACATACCTTTGGTCTTTCATGCACAGTCTACAAACCTTTCTTTTTATGAGTAAAATGAACTGTATTGTACTGTAGTGTAGCATTGACTTCAGAGAAGGCTGAGATGTGAGATGGCTTACCTCAGTATGTCACAGAAATGCATTACTCTTGTCATGAATGGAGGGATCCTCAAAGGTCCACTTCCATGTGCAGCCTCAGGGATTTCTGAGCGAGAAAAGGCTCATCTTGAAGTGACCCATGAGGATGAAGAAAGGAAAGAGTACAAATAGCACAGCACAAATGGGTCAAAGGTCAAACAAGTGGTGGACTTGGGCCAAAATGACATGAAACTGAGTCAGAAATCAATACTGAGCCCTGACAGGTGCCAAAGGAGCAAGGGGGCGCGAGCAGGGCACACACACACACACACACACACACACACACACACACACACAGTCACACACACACACACACACACACACACACACACACCTCACTTTATTTATCTCTCCAGAGCTGCGCCATTCACCTGGTCCTCGGGGAGGCAGACGACTTCATTTCAGCTTGTGCTTATTTCAACGTGTGGGATTTATGTGCTTCCGCCCAAGTGGACAGAGGGGATATTTCTTAGGGGTGGCTGTTTGGAGGCCCATGCAAACGCAACGGCGTCCCCTCGTAAAACGTTGAGCTCTACGCCATCAATATTGCGTCTTTTTTGATCAAGGCAGGACATTTTCGAATAAACAAGATCCCAGCAGACTGCAGCTAAAACAGCTCTGCTTTTGAACTCAGGTGTAAAGAAGACATCAATCAAGCTGAAGTGTCTCTTGACATTTAGCATGGCTGCGCTTGTTACCATAGCTCCCATTGTGTCCTTGTACTTCCTACACCATCCTCAGTTCATTGATCTTCTGCAGAGGGCAGAGATAGATATAACCTTGGCATCAAAGAACCTAAAAGGGCATCTGGAAGCCTCTGTTAAATCACATTAGGCATGAAGTAAAGAAAAGCTTGTGCTCTTAATCTTGTTCGTCCAAACAAAGAGTATAGGCAGTAAGGCATAAAATGGAGGCATGGAATGGAATGGAAACAACTCAGATCAGTTGTATGATTGTCAATATGATATTTCTAAAAGTGGAGGTTTTCTGGACATCTCTTCAAAATGCACGTTGTCCTGCATGTTTTAGTTATACAGTTTTCTATTTCAGGTTTGAGTGAAAGGATAAAAACAGACTCCCCGTTTTAAACCTTTATTATGGAATCACCTCCGCGAACAGCTTTTAATCTCACCTGCACCAACAGACTGATAGCCTATTTAACTGGGCTTCCTTACGAGTTATCTTTAATCCGACTGTTATTAATTTTTCAATTATGATCTCCCTAGTGTACATACAGTAGGAGGCTAAAGCCTTCCATCTAGGCTTCATGATGGTGCAGGCAGTAGAACTGCTATTTAAACTAAAGCTGTATAAACTTCTCTGCTGTCTCCGAGCATTGGCCTTTAACTTCACTTTTCCAAATTGTGTCCATATATTTACATGGTGCGACAAGGGTTAATGAGTCTCTACTTACAACTAAGATTATTTGCATTTAGCCTACAAGAGCCCCCATGTTCATGCCCCCGAGTGTAGCACTGTTAGCTGCCTGACAGCTAGCTGTTGGCTGCAGTAACTCCAGCACTCAAGCTATGTAGAACTGATTGTTTTCAGGGAGGTTTTTTTCATACTGACAGTACTCGGTGGCCTTGAGAAACAGAGATATCTGTCAAAAATCGCCGGAATTCTCCTTAAACACACTATTCTGCAATAGACCAATTATAGATGTACTATAGACATGGACTTACAGCGGTCTATATTACACGCACTGCATGCATGTGTTCATGACCTTATAGTTGTAAGCCTTGCCTTGCCTTGCCTGCAGTTCTACTTCATCACAGTTGAATCAGAACTCTCTGTAATCTCAACAGCGGCACAGAACATGTGGCAAGCTGCCATTTAAGAATCTTCATTTTTCATTTTTCCTGCTGTATTTCTGTGTGATGAATGCGAGAGTACGACAGGAGCATAAATAAACAATTAGCTTTCCTCTCAGAGCAGCTAATCAGCCCGGAGATGAGGTGTCTGTGATAGCGGCGTCTGTGATAGCGGCGTTTCGTTTCGCAGTGCCAAACAGACAGTTGCTTCCCCGCAGCACTGGTACTCAGCAACCTTTCAAGTCTCAATCGCTCCTGATGGCCCCCTTATTTAATATTGCTCCAAACGCCTCCGGCTCTGACGTCTCCATTCAGAGCCACTGTTTTCCTCCACGGGCCAGTTTTTAGTTTTTAGAAACAGGTTGTTCCTCTCCGCACCCCCCCCCCCCCCCCCCCCCCCCTTTCATCTCCTACCCCCCCCCCCCCACACACACACACACACACACACACACTGTGCAGCTGCTTAACACTGACACGCTTTGCTTTGGAGAGTGGCATCTGTAAAGAGTGCAGTGTGGTGCTCAAGGAGGAGTGAGGCGGAAGAACACTTACCAACCACCCTTTTCCCCCTCCTCTTCCTCCATCTATCTCTCTCTCTCTCTCTGTGTCTCTCTCTCTCTCTCTCTCTCTCTCTTCTCATCGCCAGTTGACATTTGAAATCAGTGCCAGATGAAAGCATTGAGGAGGTTTGGAGGAGAGCCACACTGCTGCACCTGGAAAACACACACACACACACACACACACACACACACACACACACACACCTCAAAACATGTACAAAGAATTCTAAAAACCTGGAAAACACAAAAAAATGCTGCACCCAGTCAAGAAGCCTACATTGTACTAAACACATTACCCTGCATATGGGGGAGGGCCAACCAATCTGACATGGCCCTGATGGACAGATTCTTGACATATCTCAGATGAAATGACAAAATATACATGCCCCAAGATACGGGTTAGAAAACACATGCTGTCATGCTGGAATCATAAAACTCTTGTTCTTGGAAATGGAATCGAGAGGGCCATGTCATGCCAACATGTTATTTTGTGGAAGCATAGGAAAATAGTGTGTTGGATAAGGGCTCACTCTGGGGAGGACCTCATGTGTTTGTAATTCTCAAGTAATTTCACCTCTGCCATTCTTATGCTGACATTCTTGAGCCCCACAATCAGTCTAAACACCATACCGTTCATATTGCATGGGACATGAAGTTGGACAGCAAATGAGTAGCAGGCATCCTTTCCTTACTAGTACACAGAAGCGCTGCTAGACAATTTGGGCCCTATGACAGACAATAATTCTGGGCTCCCCGATAACATATAGTATTATCGGCGGGATCTTTGAGGGACCCCTGTCAGTGCTGGACCCTCAGAATCATCCTATCCCTTGCCCCTCCCCCCTCGCTCTGCCCATGGGTGCCTCTCATCATGCCTCCTCGATCCTCGATGCTCGATCCTCGATGGGCGTTCCCACTGATCTATAACTAACACTGGATAGACTATCCCATTGTTTCCCCCCCATCATTCTTTATGTAGATCAGTGAGGATCGAGGCATCGAGGAGCGAGGGAGGACGTATAAACGCTGCATGAAATGCACCCCTTGAGTACACCTGTATCCCCATATAAAATGGCTTGCTATGCTGCGATGATACTCCATTTGATGATCCTCCAGCACCACCTAGTGGCTCTTATTATCCAGACAGGGTGGGCATAAAGTTGATGTCCAGTTTATGTGCCAAATCATTCATGTTTCAATCGGCTTTATATCTTAAGGTATGTTCCACAGACTGCGATTAAAGAATTTCTCTCCACATTATCTTTAAAATATGCATGAAACTGGGCTGATAGAAGACGAAATAGCTCCGGCTCTTCTAAAATAATTGGCCGTTCCGGCCGGTGACACAAGCGGATGTTAAATCACCGTGCGGCTCTCCTGTGATGAAAGATTAATGAGTCTTGCTTCTTTCCGTCCCACTTATTCACTTCTCCGAGGTCAACAGTCGACATCAATCAAGCACCGTCCTCAGTCTCTCTATCAGCCTGTCACCGCGTCAGCATAATTTTCTCCTCACCATTCAGGGGCTGGGAGACAGATTTGCTCAAAGGGCTCCTCTCGTCTGCAATCTGGCAGGCCCTGCCTTTCTGCTGTTTTGACAGGAGGTTGTTATGAGCAATAAACCGTGCATTACTCTCGGACCTGAGGCCAGCCAGTACATCCCATTACAGCCAACGGCCTGTGGTTTTGTGCTGCACTGAGAAAAATTATATATATATATATATATATACACACACACACACACACACACACACACACACACACACACACACACACACACACACACACACACACTGTATATAGGCCTACAGTATATGTTCTTTCCCTCTCCTCTGCAGATGCACATGGCTGCGTCTTATAATGTGTTCTGAAATTCCTTAAGGAGATATGATGTATGTGTGCATGGCTTATTTGGCTATGCAATATGTAAAAAAAAAAAAAAACATGAAACAATTATTCAAAAGTGCACTCACTAGTGTGGCTGTAGGTTTTAACCTTGTGCAGCTGTACCAGCTTTATTAATAGTGCTGTCATGTCTGGGCAACATATTCAATTTCAGCTTCCTCTCCGCCTCAGAGCAACTGGTGTTAACTGAAAAAAAGAACATAAAAAAGAAAATCAAAGCATTTTCAGTGCATGACAGAAAATGCCTCTGGGAAGTGACATTTGAATTATTACTTGCTTGGCTGTTGAAAGCGCTAGTCGTGCTGTGCACTGGGTGACCCCCCCAATGCAAAAGCCAAAGAAGGGTCTAATTTCAACAGACCTCCGGCTACTAACTTAACAATTGTGTAGCAAGAAAAAGGGAGACCACCTGGACTCAAACCAGCATGTCACAGACACCAAAATAGCAAGCACAGTCAGCTAAATGGTGACATGTTGACTGAGGTTTGGGTCACTTGTCTGGACTGTGTCGTCATTGTAAGACTGAGTGCACTGTTTTGTCCTTGGCACGATGGGATTTCATGTGCTTCCAGGTCGTTTGTGTGTCTTTTTAAGCAACTTGAACAGTGAATGTTTGCATTGACATGCATCTCTTCTCAGTGAAGAGAGTGACATAATTGGCTCAGCTTTACAACTACTCGGTCTGGCGAATGGTCAGTTGGCTTCAATTCCCTTGATGCAACCAAATAAATGTAGGGCCGCAGGGACAACCATTTATTGCCCGCACTGTTTTGCCATTATTTGCTAAGATGGTCAAAGCTCATCTGACAATCTGGTTGGTCCTGTTGGACTGACTTCATTTGACCCTGTCCAGACTTTCTATAGATTCTCCATGGAAGGGCATTGTCTGACCTTGTCTGACCTTGTCTGGATGTCTGACAATACAAAGGCAATGAGGTTGACACGGTCAACAAGCAGAAGAAGCAGAGAACAAGTGCTAACTAACTCCACCACAGGGTGCATGCCAGAGACATCATGTCAGCTGATGTCCTTTTCTTGCTGAGAACAAATCACAGATAAACACCTCTCTCTCTCTCTCTCTCTCTCTCTCTCTCTCAGAGCATCACTCTGCATAAAACTGTGTCTCTGTTTCTCCTTCCAACAAACTTACTGACCTCAGTGTCGAGGCGCTAAATCATTCTCTGCCTTCTGTAGTCTGAATGGTGAGAGAGGTCTGTACATCATTCACTTCACTGAAGGCTCTCTCTCTCTCTCTCTCTCTTTCTCTCTCTCTCTGCACAGTGTGTCGCTAGTTTTGTGTCATTAAGACGTATCAGTACGCTGCTATAGTGTAGCTCAATATATTACAGTGCAGTAAATGAATGAATCAATCCTCGGCTGTGGTGGCAGATGAGTCAAAGCATCTTCCATGAGACCCAAGCCCATCATCCTCAGCCAAAGCTGGTATCATTTGCAGATTGGACTAAACCAAAGCAGTCAAAGGAGGGAACAAAGACCATCTGCAGTGACTATAGTGACAGACAGAGATTGAAAGCAACCTCTAGATTGACCTATTAGACCACTGACCTACAGTATGCGTTGTAGGCCTACTCTCAATTTCTCATTATGGGATATAAGATTGATGGCATAAAATATACTGAAGGATTCTATATGTAACAAAATGTAAATTAATCTGTATGCTATTTCTCAAAAGAAAGAATGTTCAATTATCTAATCACAACTACAACTAGAAAAGCACTCTGAGAGCGCAGCTACCTCTGCCTGCATTGTTCTTCCTATGTTGTCATACATTTGAACCAAAACTATTCAGATCGCCACCACGTGGCCATACCATGCCATTACACCACTAAGCTAAATACATAAATGCCTCTGGAATCCCGACAGAATTACGGATCTAAAAATTACAGTTTGTAGGCAAGAGTTGTAAAGGACAGACCATTTCAAGTACCTTGGTATTTGGTTTGACAAACGATTGAAGTGGGCAGTGCATATCCAAAAAATGATAGAGAAGTGTAAAAAAGCACTGAGTGTAATGTGGTGTCTACGAGGTGCCTGCATTAAAGTCCATCTATATTGGTTTAATAAGATCAGTACTTGACTATGGATGTATTGTGTATGGGTCTGCTGCTAATACTGTACTAAAGAAGCTAGACACTGTGCAACATCAAGCTTTAAGGGTATGTAGCGGAGCCATGAAAACCACTGTGGCAGCCTTACTAGTGGAATTGGGGGAGATGCCTTTGCATCTCAGAAGAGATCAGTTATCTCTGGCATACTGGGCTAACCTTTAGGGTCACCAAGACGGCCACATAGGCTTGAATGCCTTGACAAACTGTCAAGAGAGAGTAAATACAAAAATCAAAAGCTTTGGCTGGATCATTAAAGAAAAAGCAAGAGAAGTGGATGTAGACCAGTTAGCTGCATGTGTCCCACAGTTTCTTACCCAGCAGTGCCTCTGTGGACCCTTGAGTTGCCTTCAGTAGACTTTGGCCTCCTAGAGGCAAAAGAGGAAGGCGAAGAAGTTGATAAATGTTATGTGGAGGGGTTTATACAGGATTCTTATGGAGATCGATCTATTATATTTACAGATGCATCGAAAAGAGAGGACAAACATGTGGGGGCAGCTTTTGTCATCCCTAAACTAAAGTCCCTTTCCCACATAACTTCTAGAAGTTACCCGGACATATTTACCCGGGTAGAGGCACGACACGGACGTTTCCCACATGAGCTTTATGTCCGAGTGAGATACAATTGTGTTCACACTAGACCCGAGTAGGAGCCGCGAGGGGTGGGGCAAATCAGCACTTGCAGGGGGAGGGAGATGACGCTAAATAAATGTGTTGTTGTGCTGTGTTGCCTGGATGATGCGAACTTAGCTACATCAGATCCAAAACATCATGAAACAACAGAAGTAGTTAGCTCGCTAGTCAGCGGGAGCTAGCATAGAGGAAAAAATAGCTAACGCCAGGACCACAGTAGGCTAACAGCTCTACTTCAACCCTCTCTGGTATAAACATCCAACATAACAAATTAATAGAAAATAATGACACACCTGGAAAATATAAACAGCACACAGAGGTCTGAGGCTCCTTCCCAACTCCTACAAAACGCAAAAATGCTAAATAACAGCGACATTAACTATTAGCTGTTAATTGCTAACCACTGTAACAAACAGCTAGTTGCAAGCTAATCGACAACACTTCAAGCTATTCACGTTTGCAAGGATAATCCTGCCTGTCCCGCAACAAACACAACGTGATTGCAGTTTAAATTTTTATTGTATGTACACAACAAAATGTCACTGTTTTCTGTACTCCGGTGTTCTCGTCTGTGTTCATACTCGTAGGGCAATGTTTATCGTTACCATGGCAATTGACCCTTCCAGAAGTCCCGCCCTCCATAGTTACTGTTGCTACGCCTGTCAAACTTTCGCACCTTGCCCGTCTATTACAATGGAGGAGACACAGGATTTTTTAAACAAATGTAATTTACAAAGACGTCGCACCACATTGAAAGCTCATATTTGGTCACTAGCGAGCTACATCTGTCCTCTGTCAACTACAGTTGCATTTTCAGCTCTGAACAAAACCGTTCATGAGTTATTCAAGCAAAAGTCGAAGGTACGCGTTGTTTTCGATGGTTCCTCCAGGCTAGTACGAATGAAACGGGCGGGGGACAAAACTAGCATAACGTTTTAAGCTATACTTCCATAACGTCAATATTTGACAACATAACATGATTGGTACTTCAAATAGGTATTATTTTAGACAGGATTGCTGACGGGCTATACATACGTCTCGTTGAATGTCTGTTAAGAACTTTTTGCCGCCATCGTGAAACGTATCTCGCGGTTATGGAAATATCACGCAATATGCAAAATTTAAAGTTAGAAAAATACGTATTTCAAACTATATCATGTCTTTATAGTTCAACATGTTATTTCACCGTGATTTCACGTGTTTGGGGGCACCACACATCCAAATAAATGCCCTTAATGGCCCACTGGCTATGCAGTCTCCATAGGTTAACATGGCAAAAACTCGAAAGCTTGCCAGGCCTTGCTTGCCTAGTTACGGGTTGCTAAGCCACGATTGGCCTGTGGCGGTTTTAGGGCGTGGCTCTGGAAGGGTCAATTTGTACTTTCTGCCTTGCGCTGCAAGCAGGCTGCAAGGGCGCATTTCTATACGTCATCGGTATGCCCCCCATCTCTACCCAGAACTGTGCCGGCGGCGTTCCCACCTAAGCGCACCTGGGTAACATCTAGAAGTAGTACTAGGGGGCTAGTAGGGTGAGTTCCGGTTAAGAAAATACCCGAGTTTTGCGTTCCCACATACAGCCACCCGTTTGATATCCGTTTGACATCCGGATGTCTCGCTCATGTGGGAAAGGGACTTATGAATAGCCGTAATGAAGAGGCTAAATAATGACCTGGCTGTATACACAGCAGAGCTGGTTGCCATCGTCTTGGCTCTCTCATGGAGTGAGAGTAGGCTTAGGCCAAGTAATAGTTATAGCCTCTGACTCTACCTCAGCATTGTGCAGCATTACTGTAAGAATATACAGTCTCAGTCCAGGCAGTAAGCAGGCTGCAGAATTCAGGAATCAGTGTTGCCCTCTTGTGGGTTCCAGCCAAGGGGGCAGCGAACGTTCTGAGAGTGTAGACAGTATGGCGGCCGCCATGCTAACGAGAAGACCGTGGCTAGCTGGCCATTCCATTGAATCCTATGGGGCGTAAGCGCCACTTTGACATCAAATTACGTTAGAGCTGAAGCGTTTTAAGCCTTTATATGAACATTTTCTATTGTCGGGGTACATACTACATTGTGAAATTGACATAATAATCTCGTAACGGTCTTATCGACTGAGTAATTAACGTTTTTCCGAAGTCAATGCTAAAGTGTTAAAGGCGCATGCGTCCAGCGAGAGTAAAGCGTCGCCATAGGTCAGACTCGGTCAGACTACGTGCCTACGTCACATGTACGACAACTGAGCCTGCGCAGGAGACCTATGACGGAATAAGAAGACCTAAAAAAACCGTTGAAATTTGCTTCCTCGGTCTCTGCTGCCGTCTACGTGATAGCTCTGTCCATATCTTTTACTGTCTATGGTTCCAGCGCACACTGGAGTAACAGGGAATGAGTTGGCAGATCAGCATGCTAAGTAGCCTATGCTACAGAACATCCTAATAATGTGGACATGGAGATTAAGTATAGCAAGGCTGAAACTAGAAATGCAATTCCAAGGAATTACCAGTGCATGAAAATGCAAAAATAGATAGATAATGTAGATATGGTTACTAAGGTGTAGCTAGGGTAAACATGGTGGTTGCATAGTTTACAGAGAGTTGATAGTGTGAAGGTAGACAGTTTAAAGATGAAACATTCCAGTTCTAACTTAACTAATGATTTCTATTCATGTTAACCCTCTAACCGCCCAAGGCGCCGTACGGCGACAAGCAACATCACTGATTAAAACAGACGGTAGATCCGAGTAGGGTGACAAATCGCCTTTGTACTCTCCACCACTAGTTGGCAGACATCCAGAGCTTCGATTCAAGCCCAAATTCGAGTAAAAAAGTTTTCAGGAAGTGCCTGTATTACTCGCGAGAAACAAAAAAAAAAGACGCATTTCCTGTTTATAACGCGGAAGTGAAATGCGCGATCGCTATGCACAAATTGAAGCAGAAAAACGGCAAATGTTAAAAAACAAAGTCGTGTGTTATGAAGTCTTGGGTCTGCCATTCACCTACTCTGATTTTGAAGGAGAATATCTGCCTTTTGGAGATTATGATCGGTCGTTCATTGGCAGTGACAGTCAAGATGCGTCTGTGAATGGAGGTGGGTCTTTGCGTGTGTACGTCAATGTTTATCTGCAGCAATGTTGACCAAAGGGTTCAAATAAGCATGGTGTGCTTGGTGCCAGTGATAATTATGATGATAGTGTCTGTAATTGACATGGTACAGACAGCAGGTCTAGTAAAAATAGGGCTCTGAAGAACTACAAAGTCATCCGCGATAGGAACTGATTTGACCAGGCTACTTTATTATATAGTAACATAGGGATTGTGATAATACTAATAGTTTACTATTGTTGGTTTACATGTGGCTGTGGTCCTGTTTATTTGTTATGTCGGAGAAATTACAAAAATCAAAGTAAAACTGCTCAAATGTGTTCAACAATCAGTATTTACTGAAATGTGCATAATTTGACGCTATTGCCATCCTGTGACGTCATAATATGCAAATTAGATGAGTAAATTTACTCCCTTTATAAACTTTAGCTCATACTCAATGATTTTCACATTTACAGTAGGACTTTATCTCTGACCACTTTCAAGCCATGGCCTTTTGAAATTTTTATGCAAAAATCCAAAAAAAACCCGGGCGGTTAGAGGGTTAAAGTGTTGATTAGCTAACTTAGCTAATGATTTCTAGCAGTTACGCTAAAAATGCTAATTATGCTAGCAATGCTAACTTTACTAACAATGCTAACCAGGTTGATTAACTTAACCGATGATTTCTAGCAGTAATGCCAGAGACGGTTTATAAAGCGAGACGATTCATATGAGGGTAAATTCTGGTTTCATTGTGACGCAACTGCCACTCCCATTTAGGAGGCAAACGGGAGCATTTCTATGGTGGAAATAAACCTGTTATCAACGTGTAAGGCAGGTTTTCAGATTCCTTTGAGGCAGATGAGAGCTGAATACCTTTTGCTGCTAATTTACATCTGTGTGAGCTTCTGATAGCTCATTGTTGTCTCAGCTGGCTGTGGCCGGAACCCCATCAAGCAGCCATCAACACTTCCCCCATCGATTCAGTGAAAGTCAAATTGACAACTTCTGAAATACTCATAAAATGTATGTTGTAAATGTAATACATCCATGTTTGGTCTTGAATTAACACTTGTAATGTGGGCAATAGCCTGATCACGGTGTCATTGCAATCTAATGTATCTGTACATAGTTGTGGACTAAGAACTATATTATAGAGTTTTAGACGCCACACCCACTTTCAGGTAAAGAGGTCCTGCTGAGTGGGGGGTGGCTGGATGAATGAAAAAGAGAAGTTCTTGCAGTGATGCTCTCTTCTCTTCCTGCTCTGCTCTGGTCTAGGCAAGAGGTCACACTGACCTCTCTGCCCCTCTCTCTCTCTCTCTCTCTCTCCCTGCCTTTTCTCTCTCTCTATCTATCTATCTTTTGATTTCTTTATGGGGTTTGTTATTTTCATTATTTGATATATTGTTTATCTGGTGTATGTAGCATTGTAACTTGGTAACCTGTTAAGGTTTAAGTCCAAGTTTATTGTTTTGTTTTGAGGTTAAGTTCATTTTCTCCTTTGTTCCTTTGTTCAAGGATAATTACTGATACTTTACTTTTACCTAAGGCTGAAGGCCTAATAAATGGTTAATTCTCCTCGCTCAGTTTGCATATCTCTAAAAGTTTAGTGTGCCATTCCATTCTCTACCATAGTTAAACAAACTAGTTATTTGGTAATGTATTAGAGGTACAATATATCTATGGAGTCAGATTCTTGGTGAAATTCCTAATACAATTGCCATCTAACTTCTCAGATATTTTTACAGTCCAATTCAACCTCATCGAAGCGCCGGACGTAGACAGAACACGTATAAAAGTGGGAAATATATTCTTGTATATTTGGCCTATTTACAAACGGCACCTGCTTCTACACCGTTCTAAACCGATTATCTCGTCACTGATCACGCCGCTTTAGGAGGCGGAAGTGGTGCCATTTCATTCCATTGAAAAAACCCTTTATGATTCATCTTAGTTACTATACGATCTTTGGTAATGCTAAACATGCTAACTATGCTAACAATGCTAAATTTGCTAACAATGCTAACCAGGTTGATTAGCTAACTTAGTTGATGATTTTTTGCAGTTATGTTAAAAATGCTAACAATGCTAACCATGCTAACTAGCTAACTTGCTAGTGAGGACTTTTATTTTGAAAGATTTGTTGCTAGGGTATCCATGGTGGCCATTATCAGGAAACAAGAAGTTACTGCAGTATAATCATGTTGGTTGCTATGGAAACGGTCTTAAACACTTAATTTTAATGGTTGCTATGTTGGTTGCTAGGTACATGGATGTTTCATGTAGTTGACTGGAGGCATAGTGGATGATAACTGACAGTTGGAATGGTTGAACAGTTTAATAGTTGAGTAGTTTCAATGGTTAAATGATTTAATAGTGTATTATTGCAGTGAGGACTTTTATTTTGAAACAGTTGTGGAGAGAGGAAACAGTTAACAGGATATGAAGTCTTCTGAGAGACTGTATGCTTAAAGCCAGAGAAACTGACAGTTGGTGCCCAGGTGGCCGGCCACCTGGCGTAAGATTCTAATTGCTGCCGTGATGTCATAATGAGCAATGTTAAGTCTATGGGGGAAATTGTAATAGTTTTTAACTAATAGTTTAAAAAGTATAAAAGTTACAAAGTTGAAAAATACAAAGCCCACATCGCGTAAGTAAGACCTACGCGACAAAATTTGAATGGAGTTTCTACGTTAAGCGGTTGAAGCTGAATTGCGTACGTTAGAAGAAGACCTAGAAATGCAATTCCAAGGAATTACCAGTGCATGAAAATGCAAAAATAGATAGACAATGTAGATATGGTTACTAAGGTGTAGCTAGGGTAAACATGGTGGTTGCGTAGTTTACAGAGAGTTGATAGTGTGAAGGTAGACAGTTTAAAGATGAAACATTCCAGTTCTAACTTAACTAATGATTTCTATTCATGTTAAAATGTTGATTAGCTAACTTAGCTAATGATTTCTAGCAGTTATGCTAAAAATGCTAACTATGCTAGCAATGCTAACTTTACTAACAATGCTAACCAGGTTGATTAGCTAACTTAACCGATGATTTCTAGCAGTAATGCTAAAAATGCTAACTATGCTAACAATGCTAAATTTGCTAACAATGCTAAATTTGCTAACAATGCTAACCAGGTTGATTAGCTAACTTAGTTGATGATTTTTTGCAGTAATGCTAAAAATGCTAACTATGATAACAATGCTAACTATGATAACAATGCTAACCATGCTAACTAGCTAACTTGCTAGTGAGGACTTTTATTTTGAAACATTTGTTGCTAGGGTATCCACGGTGGCCACTATCAGGAAACAAGAAGTTACTGCAGGATAATCATGTTGGTTGCTATGGAAACGGTCATAAACGCTTAATTTTAATGGTTGCTATGTTGGTTGCTAGGTAGCCTACATGGAGGTTTCATGTAGTTGACCGGAGGCATAGTTGATGATAACTGACAGTGGGAATGGCTAAACAGTTAAATAGTTGAGTAGTTATAATGGTTAAATGATTTTATAGTGTATTACTGCAGTGAGGACTTTTATTTTGAAACAGTTGTGGACAGAGGGAACAGTTTAACAGGATATGTAGTCTTCAGAGAGATTGTATGCTTAAAGCCTGAGAAAATGACAGTTGGTGCCCAGGTGGCTTTTCATGCACTGTAATAATAATAATAATAAGAAGAAGAAGAAGAAGAAGACTTTGGAAGAACAGTACAGTGCATTTTCATGCACTGTAATTACAGTAGGAGTATTGTTAAGGCTAAGATGAGAGAGAAGTGGCAGAAGCGGTGAGACAGTGAACACACAGGTAGATATTTTATAGCATTTAAAGGACTGTGGAATGGTGTGCTTCAAGTAGATGCACACAAGAAGACATGGTTTCTAGAATGAGGTTAGGCCACACAGGTTTGAACAGCACATTGTTTTTAATGAGGAAACATGTTGATGGCATCTGTAGTGAATGCAATAGGTAGATACTCAAGAAACCATAGATCATGCCATTGAGTCGTGTACTATACTAATACCAGCTTGAGAGACAAGAGTTGTCCAGCATGCCTTGAAGCTGGAAGTAGCCTACCCCTGACTGAGGCTGAGGGTAATATTGCAGAGACAATCAAGAGAGGCATGTTTTAGTCATCTGTTTCATTTTCTAAGAGAAACAGGTCTAATACGCAGCAGAATATATTTGTCCTTTTTTTGCCATCGGGTAGTTACTCCAGAACCACACTCCTTTTCAGAAGGTGGCGGTAATGCACACCATTCGTTGCTTGCCAACCGCCAATATCAAACAAGAAGAAGAACAACAACAAGACCTCCATTTTTGTTTGAGCGGTGCAAAGTTCACTGTGGTAACAATCATTTCCTTGTATTTTGTTTTGGAATATAGGTAAGCGGTGATTGCCTCAAAATCTTTTAAATTGTTGCAATGAAAATAATTATCTTGTTTCGGAACACTAGGCCTACTGAATTATTGTCCCGGTGTTAACGTTTAGCTACGTTAGCTGTCTGAGAATAACAAACTAGCCTGATGTCCAACGTTATTATTGACCACGAGAGTGAATGCTTCCTCAAAAATAAGATGTAATAGTGTCTCTGTCTAGATTGTATAACAACGTAACTAGTTTTATGTTCCAAAAAAAAAAAATGAATATAAATGGAACATCTAAATCAGCGAAACGATAGCTTGTTCACTTGAAGCTGAGCTGTGGTTAGCTTGCTAGCTCAGTTTTTAGCTAACTTAGCATGTTCTGTGGTTAGCACACACGATAGTTAAATGGGCTTCCATATATGCTCGACTATCGAATACAATGTTCTACATTACATATAAGGTTTCTATATCTAGGAAATCACCGTGAACTGAAGAATAAACTGTCTAATAATGGCGTCGTGGGTAAAGGTGGCGGGTGGAAGGCGACCTCCACCAAGCCCCAATGGCGGGTGAGTAGCAGCTGCTGACATCCTATCCCTCTGTCAATACTAGCCGTACTAACGTTACACTCCCTGATTTCTCCTATTGTAACGTTACACGTTGGCATTACTGTTAAGTATGTAATATCTTGTTGGTAGTATAGCTAGTGTATTAAGATGTTTCTTTCGGTCTACTGTTAATTCATAGAAGTTAAATGTACGGTAAAGGTACGGTACAGTACTAAGCTAACTATCCAAAGAGTAACGTCAACGTTGTGCTGTATTGGGCAGTTAACAACGAAATTATGTCGCATATTTCATCAGATTACAGTTCGTTTGTATCAAGTTGTGTAAGTAGTAGGCCTAGTCCAGTGTTTATTGGTTCATGTTTTTCTAACGTCACAGAGTGCCAATTAAAACAGTTTAGTGGAAGTGTAATTATAGAGTCTAAGCCGTTGACCCCATTGGTTTGTGTTCGGTTCTGCAGCAAAGTGAGTGCAGTACCCCGGTCCTACAGACGGGCTCCATATCCACTCCGGGAGGACAGAGGAGAGGAACTGAAAGAAAGAGAAGGGTAATGTCTACCTGGGCAGAACTGATAAAACAAGGGGTTAACAGCACTAACATCATAGGTCATAGTACACAGACCGTAGGTAGACTATTATGGACGATAATATTGGGACACTTCACACTATTGGGACACTTCACATCAGGGCTCGACATAAACGCTTGCTTCACAATTACTCTTCCGAAAGATATGGCTGCAAAGGGGGGGACCAACTCTAAACAAATACCTATGGATTTAAAATGGGGATTTCGTTCCTGTCGGTGTAATGGCAGGCATCTAAATATGTTTGTCCTTGTCCTTATAATCTATAGGTATTGTGGATAATAAGCTACAGAATGAATGCTTTCTGTTGAGACTTGGAGAGACTTGATTACTGTCATCCAGTTCTCTTTAACTGATGGAACACATACACACACGGCAAATCCACACGGGATTTACACAGCGAGTTAATTTATTCTAAAATGATTAGCCAGAAATCAAGCTAATTATATATCTGCTTATTCTGCATGCATTCATTGTGTAGTTTTGTTTACTATGGTCTTTGTTAGGAAATACTGGTACCCTCCATCTGCAGTATATTGTTGCCATTTGTATGACATTATTTCTTCATGATCAGTCAGTCCATATTGTACTAATAGACTGATAGACTGATGCTTACTCTTCATTTGCGTGCCAGCTTTGAGCCAAGGTATGACGAAGTGAATCAAGAGGCTGAATACTCCGCAGATCCAGATTATGAGGGCTATGAACAACATGCACAGAGTGGTAAGATGTTTATCACCATTTTTTTACACCTTGCTATTGACATCACCCTGAGGATTTCAAGGTGAAATCTGGCCAATTTTAACACAGAGCTGAGTTGATAATGTTCACAGAATACTGTCAGAATACCAAAATTGGCCGGATTTCTCCTGACTTCGAGCTATTTTAGTTCTAATTCAATCAGACCTGACAAACTTTAAAATCGTGTTGATTTTGTGCCCGATGTGTTTGTTTTAGCAGACTTACAATGATTAGAAGATACTACAATCAGTGTTAAAGTTAGGGACCAATAGGGCTAGATTTCTGGCATGTTAGGAATGTTAGTTATCTTGTTGTGTGAGCAGTTTAAACGTGCAATGTGAGAACAGCAATCCTGTGGGCTGGATAAACCCTGCCTTACCAGCCGACGATTTGGATTTCGCCCTGCATCTCTCCTGATTACTGTCCACATCTTCTGAGTCCAATCACAAACTAGCTTCTCCAAAAGGTGCACCCCGATCGTTGGTCTGATTGGTTGAAGGACCCAAAGCGTACAAAGCGTACAGAGTCATTTGAACTATGCCCGTTGATCACGCCTCCTGTGCAGTAGAAATTAAGTGCAGACTCCCCAAAGTAATGTTCAATCTTAAAATATTGAGCTTAGTATGGTGATAGCCAGACTAGCAATCATGACCAATGATTCAAGCATGTAGAGTTGCTGTCCCTTCTCAGGACTGAGAAAGACCAGTGTCTGCCAAGCTTTATGTAAACATAAAGGAATTTTATCAAACATAAAACATTTCTTTAAAAGGCAAAGCATTTTTTTTCAAAGGAAGGTCTATTCTGCTATTGCACTAGTAAGGTTATTTTGAGGCAGCTGCTTTGGATAAAATGTTGTGTTGATAAAATGTTGTGGTCTCACAGCTCCTTCACCTAAGAGATACCATCCTGGGGAGAAGCGCCACGCCCTCTACAGGTGGTTTTACAAGGTCCTGGAAGGTGGCGGCAGCAAGAGGTCTGCCGACTGCGTGGTGCTGGCCGTGAACACACAGAACTCGTGAGTAGCCTCTCTGGAAGGTGCAGCAGCAAGAGGGGATGGATCTTAATGATATTGAGTAGATGGCTACACCATAATCATCATTCACCTCATTCACGCGGCGGCCATTGTGTAAACCAAAAAGAGGCTAAGGGATATACTGACTATGGCTGTGTCACAAACGGCATACTTCATTCAGTGCACTGCAGTCGTGCCCTGGGTCTGGGTGTTCAATTTATAGTGCCTACTTTTTGATGGTTAGTAGTTGTCCTGATATCTGCGCTATATACTTGAACTAAGTATTTGAAGTGTGCAAGTCGGCAGTTTGAGACATAGCCTATATCGTTATTCTGTTTTCGTCACCCACTGGTTTGTGTACCCTGTAGCCTCGTTTTGGTTTACAATGGCTGCTGTGTGAATAAGGCAAATAAGATATTAAGGAGATGACTGGCTTTGTGTGTGTTTAGTGAGGATGTGTTTGTGTTGCTTTTTGTATGACCATGTATTAGGAATGAGAATGGCTGAACATTTCTAATTGCTGACAAAAGGGGAAAGTATTTGTACTGTGATTTTACCATTGTCCTTTCCCAGATCCAGATTCCTCTCTATCAAAAGAAAGTTGTTGCAGTCTGTTAACCTCTGTGTTGGTTCCCAAACAGTTAATGGTGAAGGAGGTTTGACGGATTGTTCAAAAATGCACCCTGTGCACATCAAAAATCACTACTCAATGTGCAACAATGTGGACAAAAAAACCCTACTTTCAGGCAAAAGCATCCAAACAACAAAAACAGTCATACATACACTATATATTATTTTCCATGTTCCTAACCTCATTGAATTCACTCCCAGAAAAAAATTAACTGTCTTAAAAAAATAACTAACTTTTAGCGCGCAAAAGTCTTCACTGTAAAAAAAAGTTTATTCATGTCTCATCTCTACTGAGGTCCTTTTGTTCAGTCGAGAGCACCATTAGCTTAGCATATCAAATGCATTTTCAAACTTTTTTATTGCCAATGTTCCCAATGTTGATGATTTGTTTACTGAATCTAAATTCTCACACATTTAATTGTCTTTGAAACAGTATGTTGTAGCTAAAAACAAATAATTGTATTGCAAATGTATACATTGCATACAGTCCAGTAGATCACAGCAGAAAGAAAACTAATACCTCAAACAGTCACCTTTACTTGTTTCCCCTGACCCATTCGTAATGAATACACCTCTCCCAACCAATGATGCAAACATGAAAATGAGCCAGATTAGATAAAATGACATTGTTCAAAATGTCTCAGCTGTATGTGTTCTGAGTGCAACTTCCTGATCATTGTCAGAGATGAGATTAACAGTTTTACATACAGTGTCCTCTAAGGAAGCCCCTTTTTAAGGCAAAAAAAAACCCCCAACAACAACAAAAACCTATGCAATCTGCAGTGATTTTCCTTATCATTTTTGAAAATTAAATTGTCTTGTATGAGATGAAGCTGTAGTTAATTTAGAGATTTGAGTGATTTCACTAATATTTATAACTTTTAGATGCAGTATTAGTGTACTAGCATTAAATACAGCCAGCAAACATTTTTCATGAGGTTTAAAATCTGCACAACATTTCATGCACAACATTTAAAATTGTACCACAGATCACACAGCATTAACTGTTTTCTAATATAGATGTGATTAATAACTTTGTTCATTAGATGGGAAGTGTAGTGTTAATTTCTTGTTTGGCTTTTTGGACACGGAATAAGTCATATACTTTATTTCAAGTTTGCAAAAGAGATCTTGTTTAATCATTTTTCAATGCAATTCTCACAGAACTACACTTACTCCCTGTCTAAGAAACCAGCTTTTAAAGTCCATTTTCTCTCTCTTTCTTCCGTTCTTTCATTCTCTCTCTCTCTCTCTCCTTTCTCTCTCTCTCTCTCTCTCTCTCTCTCTCCTCTCTCTCTCTCTCTCTTCATCTCTATCTATCTCTCTCTCTATCTATAAAAACAAGCCCCCAACCTGTCTGCTCAGCCGTTGGCCTGGCTTATGCAGAGGTCAATAACCAGCTCTTCTTCTTCTTCTTTCAAAGGGACTATGCGAAATCGCTAGGCCAGAGCTTGCAAGAGCGTGGCCTCTCAGTGGAAATGATTTGCCTCCAGGCGGAGTCGGGTCTCACCCGGGCCCTGCAGGACATCCGCTCCGACGGCTCCCCTTTATGTATTCTCGTCGAGCAGACTAACGTAACTCTGTCCTCGTGCACAGTTATCATATTTTCAGAATCCCTCAAAAGTAAGTCCCCTGCCCCCCCTCCACCACCCCTACATCCCCTGCCAGCTAAACAAAGGCAGTTTAAAACTGTTTCATGTATATTTGGTGGTTAAAAGACAGCCAAAATAGACTTAGTGGTGGGCACTGATATACCATCATTGTCGTGATGGGTCTTGCATAAATTAAAGTAACATATCAAAAGTGGCAAATTTTAAAAATCACTGAATTTACAGTCAGTGTATTGGAATTTCTCAGCTTACTGACCATTGAGGCAAGCATCTTTGTGATGCTTGTTTATACTTGTAATTGAAACAAAAACTACTTTCGAACGTTTTTAATGGTACCTTTGTCCCTTTTTATCTAAACGTTTTACTATGTAGTAATTCGGTCAACAAAATAAATCAGAAAAGCATTCACATTTCAATTACATTTAAACTACCATTTAAACTTCCATAATAACTGATATACCAATTTAGCATCAACTTTGTTGACATCATAATCTTGTGCAAGCGTAATGCAATGTGCCGTGCAACATGTGATATTTGTTGTAATGTAGCTTATGTATTATAATGAAAATAACAAAAACAATGACAATAATAATAATAATAATAATTAAAGCACACTTGAAGCTTGATGTTGGACTTCAAGCTTGATTTTCCCCATACTCTTAAATGTGGAAGGACCACATCTTTCTGATCAATGTTAATGAGTGCAGTCGGACTTCCTCTAGAACTAAAAGCCAAAATGGGCATCACAACAGTGAAGCTAAACATGTGAATCCGCTCCAAAATGTACTGGTTACTCCTTGACCCAGACACACCTTTCCACTAAGTTCCATGAAAATCATATGGGTGGTTTTCTTGCACAATCCTGCTTACAGGAAGACAACGCCCACCATAAACGTATTGGTCGAGGTAGTGATCTAGTTCTGTAAAACAAAAAAGTCTGTGCAAATTTGCATCCAATAAAGAGGATTTATACTATTTTTACTATACTTTGCTAATTTGTGCTGATCACAAAAAAAGAAAAAAAATCTATAACTTGAATCTTATCAGACTGCATCATAGTAGCCCATCATTTTAAAAGAATGTAGGATCTGTTACAGCCAGACATTTAAAATTGACTAAGACCAATGCACAAAACAAAATACACAATTGCATAATACACAAATACATTTTCAGTAGTTGTTTACATTTCTGCCAATAAAGTAGAGCCACAACATGCAGCAGTTTTAAATTCGACCTCAAATGTTAAGACCAACTGTTTGTTGAAAATTAAATTAAATCGCTAAACTACTAGTAATGATTTATCTGTGCCCACCACTATTTTATTTCACAGTGTAAGAGTAAATATAAGTTAGTCACTGTCTTTGTAGCCTTCATCTAATGTTTTTTTCACAGGTTTTTAAAAAAGTGCCAGTTTCTGAGTCATAATGTTAACAATGTTACTACTGGCAAACACATATCGCAATTGCACCATAGACATTCAAAGGCAAGTAGCTTTCTGCCCTCTCTATGGTAACACCTCAGATGAGTCTGGAGCAACAAAGATGAATCTTTTAGAGGTGCTGATTCTATTTACATGTACTTCACTGTCCCTTAATGTGTAAAACCTTCTTGTGTAGTTGTGTTATGATCTAGGACTCATTCTGAGGTGTCACTATATGATTGGAGAATATAAACCGATGATCTCTTAAGCGTGTCCATATTCTAAAGTTGACCATGAAAGTTATTAAAATAAAGTGTTGACGTTACTGTCCTTTACCCGTAAAAGCGTACACTCGTGATTCTGACCCACTTGGGCTTCTGTTTGATGTATCTTAAATGATACCCCCCACTGATTCCCTACCATTTAAAATGTCTCCATTAAAGAGCTCTAACATCACAAGACCATATCGCTCTGTCACCTACAACGCCAAACTACCAATTTAAATCCCATGACACAAGCATTTAAACACGTTCTTTACTTTAATTCTGGCTCACATATTAGAATTGAACTGCTGAATTCCCAGCCTGTAGCCCACCATGCCAACATCAATAACCGACTCCATTGCTCAGCCATTGGTCAGATAGCTCACATGCAATACACATGCAGTCACACTCCCGAATGAACACAACGAGAACGGCAAGCAGTCCTAAATGGAGACCCAAGATGGGAGTCTTTTCCTTGTGCGTAAAGGTCTCTTAAGGTGTGATTGTTGCGATGGCGCACCCTGCTCTTCTCTGTCCACCGTCTTCCTTAATGTCGCGCTCTCTCTCTCTCTGTATCTCCTGACCTCCTCTCCCTGCACCCCCTCCATCTCCCCCCACCTCCCTCCATTCATCACCCCCCCCCAGTTCATCGGAACATGCCCCGGGACCAGGCCCTGGACTTTGTGATGGTGGAGTATGGGCGCGTGCGGGACAGCCAGCCGGTCCGCGATCCCGGCGAGCTGGCGGTGCGCGCGGCCGAACTGGCAGACGACTACCTGGCGCGCGACAAGCTCGACCGCCACGCGGTGCCCGCCGCCACGCGCCACCTGCTCCTGCTGCTGGCTGAGGGCGTGCACCTGTACCCCGAGGAGCTGGACACGCTCAGCCACTTCCTGCACGGCCGCCAGGAACACCTGCAAGGTCAGGGGTCACCAGCTGCTCGAGGGGTTCTTAACTTTTTTTTTCAGGACGGCACCTTAGGGCTCCTCCGTACTCGCAGGCTTGTTGTTCCTCAGTGCAGGGACCTAGGGTTCCTCCTGATTCTCGTGCTTAGAATTCTACTATCGTAGCGACACCAATTATTGCCCCTTTAGTTTGAAAATTCTGTTGACCGCTCTTTGAGCCACAGTAAAATGTCATTTTTGGTTCATAGCTAATTTAGATACACTCAATGGTGTGGGTATTTGAACATTCTAACAGAAGATTTCATTCCGCAACAATTCAAAGTTCTAGCCAGGTTAAGGATGATATATAGACTATAGAGTCTCACTGCAGTTTTATTGAATGAATCGTTTCATGGTAGAGATACCAGCTGACCTCTAGAGGGCAGCACAAACTCTGGATTCCTCTAAAGTAGGGGTGTCAAACATAAGGCCCATGGCCTGGATCTCACTCCAGATGATTGGGTAGGAAGAATTTTAAAAAATGAGATTCACATCCAGTCTTCAATAATGTAAATTAAGCAGTACCTATGATATGATACATTGACTAAACCTAGCGATACAAACCATCCCTAGGATGGAAGGTAGGGTATTTAAAGAGAGAAAGGGCAGTATACGACAGCAGAACATGATTTGTCCTTTTTTGCTCATACAGTACGTGATTATAGTAAAGGAGTCTATCATCAAACAACAATCTGATATCCATGCAGAAGAATTATAATGACGGCTCCCACAATGTCTCATTCCAACATGTCCAGGCTGCTGCCTAATATGAACCTGACACGACCACTGTAAACCAGTGTTGTGCCTCTCTTTTTCGATATCCTGATAATTGTCTTCCCTAATTTTTTACTCCTTTCTTATTATTGGACCTACTCGATAAATTTACTCTTGGCAAAAATTGCGATATTGTATGTCATGTCCTCGTAGTCGATATCCTTAAGCTTGTGATGAGTGGTGCTAAGCTGCTGTTGTATTTCCCTGGTGGTGGTGGTGGTGGTGGTGGTGCGTTTTGTCCCTAGCCTCAGCTGCGGCACAGGAGGCTGACGGAGCGGCTCCCTCCAGGAACAGCCTGCCCACGGGCATGGGCTCCCCGCCCCCCCTGTTGCCCACGCCGACCATCGCGGGCCCCCCCGGGAGGGATCGACCGGGACCCCCTCCCCCTTCAGGTATGGGGGGGCATGCCCCTGGTTCCATCATGGCTTTGCCAGGTAAGCCTGGCCAGCCGCGACTCCTGGGGAGAACCACAGCTCTGCTGTGTGCTTGCTTGGTGGACCTGTACTTTAACCTGTTGAGGAGTGAATCTTTTTCCTGGCTCCTTGTAGAATTCTACACAAATGATCTATGGTTTCAGTGTTTTTTATACAGTCTATGGGGGAAAATCTCTGTGTGTAATCGTCACATCGTAGTGCGGAGCTCTCGGTTCGCCAACATTCTAATCACTCCGGTCAGCTGGGCCAGAAAGCATGGCTCACAAGCATTTAGATGGAAGAGACTGACCACTTCTATGATGTTTCTTAACCACACAGTTCCATGATTCAACAGGGCCCAGGATTCCCACTAATATTGAAATCTGAAACCGTTCAGTTTTAACACTTTCCATTTTCAGGCCTGGATAATTTTATTTTTTTTCATTTGAAAAATGTAAATTGAAATGCGGATAAAGTGAAATGATGTAAATATAATGTCACCTCTATTAAAATCTGCATGGTTCATGGTGCATGGTTAATTTCATTTTAGTGGTATTATATTAATATTTTAGTGTTATTATTGTTTTGTCCCATTCTGTTTTGCATGTTTTTGTGTTGTAATATAAATCCAGCAATCCTTTATGTCAAGTTTAGACATTATGATAGTGCTTGAGTAATCAGTTTGAATAATCAGGATATTGACCAAAGTAATTATGATCAAGATATTTGCTCTAATTAACCAGCCCTATTTAAAGGACCACAGACCAAACTGACAGTGAAATGCCTGCTAGCGTTTCAATGGTCAATATGCAGCTGTAGCTACTGTCTGTGTGGCGAACGCGAGAAAATAATTGCTTTATCGGCTGTTTAGGTTGCGTACATATTGCTAAGAAGCACAGCGAGATCACATTGTTCTGTATGGAGATGCAGTAGTTAACACTTTTCCTCTGTATGACGATCTGAAAGTTTCACCTTTTTATTTCTTCTCAGCCTCTTTTATCTTTCCACAAAAAAAAGACCCAAAACTGACAATGCCAGTGTCATTTGCAACGTATCAAACAGCTTGATTAGAAGCAGAGATGTAAGAAGTCCGGCTTTAGACAGTAAAATAAGTAAAAGTCCTGCAATGTATTGATTCTATCTGTGCACTAAGAGTTGTGCTGATTGCGTGAACAATTGGAACAGAAATGTTGCAGGACTTTTACTCTCTGAAGCCGAACTTTTACGCCAGCCATTACTGAGTGGTGAGCCAGCAGTGCTTTGTTTTGTTTATCTGCACCAGTTTCCGCATGTCGTGCTGGCAGCGAAATGTAGCCCACAGGCTAGTTGATGGTGCCCAGTCATTGCTGTTTGTGTAGCGCACCTTTTTCGTGCCCATAAAAAAACAACCCAACAGGACTCCACGGACAGTCAGCGTGTGCTTTGAAGTGGGCCAGGTGTTGTGTGCGTTTGCTCTGAGACTCTTTGTAACGTCTCGTGTCTCTTGTGTTTGTCAGGAACGTACCCCAAAAGCAAGCCGCCTCCTCTACTGTCCATGGACAGCGTTCCGGCGCCCCTCCACCGGCCTCCCGGTCCTCGCGGACCCCGCGGCTTCCCGCCCCCACGCATGGGCCACCACGGGCCACACCCCCCCAGAGGACCCCCCATGAGTCGAGGGCCCCAGAACGGGCCCGGCCCACACGGCCCCCGCGCCCCACCACCCTCACTCATCGCTCACCACGCGCCAGGCACAGGCCTCCTGCCCTCCCCAGGTAAGATGACTTTCACAGCTTGTGTCTGTGTACGTCTGTCTAAAGGGCCGTTCACACCAAGTGTCTGTGTACGTCTGTCTAAAGGGCCGTTCACACCAAGAACGATAACGATAACTATAACCATAACGATAAAAGCGTCCAGACTGGCCAACGATAAGAAAAGTCTCTCATGTCAATGAATGTGATGGCTAGAATATTATGGGTTCTGATTGGCTGTTAGCTTTTTATCGTTCTCAAAATCGCTCTGAAAGTGATCAACAACGATATCGTTCTTCATGTCGTTATCGTTATAGTTTAGGTGTGAACGCTGTCATTCATATTAATGAGAGCGATATTTGTTTATAGTTATCGTTATCGTTCTTGGTGTGAACGGCCCTTAACTACGTATTAAGAGTGTCACAATTTCGATTTAGAACATCGATCGAAATTACATCTCAATGTAAACCCCCAATGTCACGTCCAGCATGTATGCCAAGACTTAAAAACACAAACGTGTTGAACTGCGGTGTCAACACTCCTCCAATATTAGGCTACAGACAGTTAAAAAATACACATCAACTGACCAAAATCGAAGCCCCGTTTCTTTTGTTTACAACCTCGCGTTTGTAACGGTTTCAAAATAAAAGCCCCCCATAACGGAATAGGAAAAAGCAAAAAAACATAAGGAATCGAATCGAGGATTTGGAGAATCGAAACACCCCTACTACATCTCTTTCTGTTTTGCGCTGTGTGTTTGTATGGGATTGTTTGTTTGTTGTCGGTCTTCGTGTGTGTGTGTGTGTGTGTGTGTCTGTCTGAGGGGGATTTCAATCCTTGGTGTGCAGTACCTAGCTGCACACCAAGAGTAGCTGAGCACTGCACATTAAGTACATAAATATTTGCTGAGAATATCATTCATCCACAATGAATGCTGAGCACCCACATGTGCCAGCATAAGGTGCAGGTTAATTTTACGTTGATTTGATCAATTGAAGAGACTACAGTAATTTCCTGTGTATTAACTGCATTGTGTATAAGCTGCAGGACAGCGTTTTATTCAAGTTAAAATAAACAAAACCATATTAACTGGCCCTCTGTATTAACCTCTAGCTGAAGAAATTTAGCAAAATTGATGTATAAGCCCTGTCCACTTTCAGTGCAGTAAGTGTGGCTGTTGCCACTGTTAAAAGGCAAATGTCCATTCTATATCAATTTAATTAAATGTTTTATCTTTTTTTTAATTACGCAAGGCAGTGTTTTGCCCTGTTGTTGAAAATGTGAAGGAAAAGTATGGATTTCCTGCTCGTAGTAATAGATGTATTAGTAAGTTGATGAAGCACAACAAAAATGCTCAAATTCAAACCTGCAAAATATGCAAAGCACAAAATGCTATGCAAACAAGGCAATTGACACAAACTCAGTCTCTAGTCTCAGTGTACCACCGATCCTATTTTGTGCTCTAGGCTACTGCTGTGCTCTGGACTAACTTGACCGTGTTTGACCCTTCCAGGACCCCCTCCTCCACGCGCCTCTATGCCTCGACACTAAGGATCTGTCCAGACCAACGTTCCACGGCCCTCGACTCCCCCGTTCTGACCTCCGATGGGTTACTGATGAGGACATTTTAGCCAGAACGAGCAATCTTAATCTGGAAGATTCTTTTGTTTGTTTACAGTTTGTTCCGCTGACATATTTTTGTATATTTTGTTTGTTCTGTAAGATGATGTGCAGATGTTTCAGATTTGTGTTGAAAAAATGGTGAGGTTTCTTTTTAAATAAATGGTTCTGGTTCAATAATCAGTGGTTATTTTTGTGAAACTGAGACATCACAAACTGCACATGTACATTCATTGTGTTTAAAATGTTTGAACCAGTTTTCTTTCTTCCAACTCATTAATTACTTGGAATTATTCCTCTCGAGCAAATATATTTATAATAAAGCGTAGCTTTATTCTTTTTATTCTTTTTTGTCCACAGCTTAGTGATTTTAAGAATCATGATATAGAGGTAATTTGACCTGGTGATTTTTCCATGAAAATATATAATTTATTAAAGAGCAGTGTTTAGAACTGTACATTTTACGGGTATTTCTACATTTCCATTCACAAACCTAATGGACGTATTCGATTGTGTGGAGAAAACATGATAACGAAGTTCCATCACAAAGTCCCGTCTGTCACTAGATGGCGCTCTAAGTCCATCATCAGCACCACAGTGCATTATCAGCATGCTTTGTAGATACCTTACCTCACTGCAAGCACAAGCATCCTTTCCATAAAATGATATTTTCCGGCAATCTCATTTCATATTTTCAATAAACCACCCAGCCAAGGAAAGCGCTGTGGAAGTACAGGCGTGAGAAAATGAGAGGGCTGCAAGAGGGTTGTTCTGCAATAGATTTAGTTAGGCCTGCTTTTCAATATGTACTTCAAATCATAAATGGGAATCATTATTACAGCTTGGATCTAAAGCCCATTGTTGAAGTTTTATTTATCCATCTGGGTCGACCACATTTATTGAAAATGTTTGCATTGTGAACATGGATTTTAGGGAATTATGCTGAAGAACTCTTCTGAGATTTCTTATTGCATTAGTTCCATCGTCTACAGATGCGAAACAATACAGACTGTGCCCCTCGCAAAGTGAAGACGACAAATAGACAAATAAACAAACTGGAGCCTGACCTGAGCTAAATTACTACTTGATTGTGTTTCATGAAATCTGAAGCATTCTTCTCCATTCGGTGTTAGATGGCGAGATTAGATTTATTGCGACGATGGGCGATGCGTTTTAACAGTCCGAAATTGCTCTGTTGTATTGTGAGTAGAAGACTTTTCATTCTGGTTTCTGCGAATCTACTTTGCAGATGGAGTGAGTCAAGCCCAGCCCAGGTGGTAGCATCTTTCAGCAAGTTATGTGTGTGGTTCAGCCTTTGAAGCTGTGTGTCAGTAATAGGAATTGTGATCTGCATTTACAGAAACCACTTGGTGATGGAGAGAGAAACCCTTTGTTCCCTCTCCCTCTGTGTGTGAGTGTGTGTGTGTGTGTGTGTGTGTATGTGTATTTGACAGTGGCTGACTGGGTGACGGTGTGTAAGTAAATAACTTTAGTAGGGCTTATTCTGCAGCTGTTTGTCTCTCTAGGCCCCAGATCAGGCAGTCACGATGGCGACTGTGAAGAATCTATCAATTTCTGGGACCAATGGAAGTCCGTCTCCGTCTCTCTTCCCCAGCTGAGAGGTGGAGATTGGAGCGCTTACCACAAGACTGCAAACAACTTCACCAGACGCTGGGAACGGGGGCATGGAGGATTATCAGTCAAACAAGTTGCGGGGAGAATAATCAATATCCTGTGCATTTTGGATTTGTTGTTTGTGTTCGTTGCCAATCACAAACTGGAGGTAGACGGCCTCTCTGATTCACAATGTGGCATATTCAATTGTTGTTTGTGTGTCTGTCTAACACTAACGCTAACATTCCTTGCAATGACACATACTCCGAGACATTCTCACACACACACACACACACACACACACACACACACACACACTCTCGCACACACATACCACCATGCAAGAGGATAACAACACATGCATGCACACACACCTCCCACTACCAGAGATATACACTTGGCACATCCTCACGACTGGATATCAATCAAAATGTATCACTATGAATATTCCTGGCTCCTGTGCGTTAGAATTCACAGGTACCCCGGTTGGGCTGGAAATGTGAATTTTGTTCTTCGTTACCACCGGGGCCCCTTGCTGAGCCTGTGTGTGCTTCTGTAAGCAAGATCTTCATTAGAAGCCCCGGGCCCCCTGCGGCCCCCCGAAACCATGCCAGGTACGCAGTCTGACAGCCAAACATGTTGATAATTAGACCCCTGTAATCGGGAGGTGTTATCACAACAATTAACACATCAACGTGAGGGTATACGAGTGCAGGGATTTTTTGGAAGTGTGGCTTTGTACTGTATACACTTTGGCCTCCCCGTCAGCCGAATCTGTCAAGATGGGCTGTAAAATCTCAGAGTAACCGCACAAACTAGGCAAGGTGGGCGTGAGAGTGTATATGTGTATGTGGAACATGTGCGTGTGTGTGTGTGTGTGTGTGTGTGTGTGTTTGAGAGTGCATGTGTTAGAATGTTTGTGGTTCTTAAGTACTCAAGTAAGGGTGATGATTATTTGAAAAGCCAAAGTATTTTAGGTCTTAACCATGCTCTCTCTCTCTCGTTCTCTTTCTCTCTCTGTCATTCTCTGACACACACAACCACACTACACATACAAATACACAAATAAATACACACATACCCATGAACAAACATTAGAAAGAGATCCAGAAAACAACCCAAACCAGTAAACCCCTACTACACTCTACATTATTTCTCGCCCTCTCTCTTGGTTCTTCTCTCCCTCAAAACACATCCGTCTTACCCCCACTTTCCCCAACGCGCGGCCCACTTTCTCCTTCTCTCCCCTCCACCCCCACCCCCACCCCCCTCTCCCTTTCTCCCTCCCCAAAGTTGGCTTCTTCTGGCCTGGTTCCTTGGCTTCAGAGGAGACTCCAGCCAGGCCCCTGCGCACAATGAGGCTTAATTGGGTTAAGTTTGTCCGCCACAGATAACATTTCTCTTTCTGCTGAGAATAAAACAAATTGCTGGCACTAATGGCACTGTTTAATGTAGCTCTTTTTATTATGGATGGAGGAAATTAGGAGGAGGCTCCCTGCAGAGGCCCAATGTCGTGGGAGTGCGAGCATTGTTGCAGCTCATCAGAAAAGCATTTTCACTGCTGCTCCTCCGACGACTCCCTCTTGCTCTCTCTCTCTCTCTCTCTCCTCCTTTCTCTCTCTCTCTCTCCTGCTTTCTCTCTCTCACTCTCTCTCGATTCCTTCTCTTTTGTACGGACGTATCTTACGACAAGAGGGAAGAGAGAGAAAACACGAAATGCTTATGGCCGAGCATACACACACAATGATACACACATACACACACACACACACACACACACACACACACACACACACACACACACACACACAGCAGCGTGATTTTTTTTTTCTCTGAGTGCCTCGGAAGGAGATGTGTGATCATTTGCGTCGCATGTTACACTGCTCTCTCTCTCTCTCTGTGTGTGTGTGTGTGTGTGTGTGTGTGTTGTGAACCTGTGTCGGCCATGGCGTTTTCATGATTTAATGCCCTAAGCCTGTAAAGCTTGTGTTTCTTTGTGAGGAACTGGGGTGCCAGCCAGGATGGGGGGCGATGGGGAGCGACGGGAGAGAGAGTTGGAGGGAGGGAGGGGGGGGGGGGGGCGCTCTTATTGAGGGTTTGGCAAAAGAAATGATAAGCCTAAAAGCCTCAAATATGTCAAGCCTGTTTTATTTTTCCTTTCATTTCAAGAGGATCTGATGACAGGCTTATTTTTTTCCCCCTTTAAAACAACTGTAATGTTACATAAGCTAGCCAGAACCCCATTTAATAAACAATAAATACTGACACCTTCAGTAAATGATCTTGACCACAGTGGAAAATATAAATAGCATACATTTCCCGTGTCCTTTTCTGTCTGGGTGTTGGGATTGTCCCGGCTATGTTACAAATCAACAAAACCACACCCACCATCACCTGGGCACCCAGACCCATCAGGACACCTCTGTCACCTGGCTGTCTATGCATCCATTATCAAGCCCACATCACAAAACGGTGCAGTCTAATCTGACTAGAAGGGGTATCGTATCCCTCTCTCACCCTCTTTCTGTCTCCCTCTCTGTTCTCTCCATCACTCTTGTCCTCTCTCCTCCCCATCATCATCATCATTATTATTGTATCCCTGCGGTTTATGGCGAACCTGGTTGGTCTCTAAGAACAGCTGCAAACAGTGGGAATTCAACCCCCCCACCCTCTACCCCCCACCAAAAAAAAAAACAAAACGTGTGATTATAATGTGCAGATGGAGACATCAACCCTAATTTTTAAATAAAAAAATAGAAAATTGTTTACAAACAAATGTTTATTTTATTCCACCACTTTACTAACTTCTACATATTTCATAAAAAAAAAAAAAAAAACCTAAGAACTGAAAATCAGATTCTAGCTAAACGCACACATACACCAAATACACTTCCTTAAATCCCACCTTTGTATGCATAATGCATAACGCACATTATTAGCCAGACAAAAGATTGTGGGCTTTGCAGTATTTAAATCAGTTATGTCTAATTGTCGCCTATAAAAATAGCCTATCTAGGGCAAAACCAATGAGATGTAACATTGTCTGTGGAGGGGGGGACCTGGCAGAGTTGGCAGGGGTTCAGGAGAACAAGAGAGTGGAGAGGAGAGCAGTGCAGAATAGAACAGAACAGGGCAGAGAGGGGCCGCTGCAGGCTAGATAAATATAACATGAACCAGCAAGGCCTGTGGCACTATCATGGAGGAGACGAGTGTTTAAGGGGATCTCAGTCATTAAACCTCACTGTGACTTTTGCTAATGCTGGACCAAAACTACCGGCTTCTAGTATAATCAGGATGAGCAGTGTGTGTGTGTGTGTGTGAGAGTGAGAGAGAGAGAGAGAGAGTGAATGAATGCTTGGGTGTATGACGTTTCACCATTCAATGTAAAGTTCTAGGCCAGAGCTGCACACTAGGGAACTGTCTTTTTTCCATGCACTGTTTGTCAGAAGATGGATAAATAGCTTTAAGCCTCTTACATCAACAAGACGTACACACAAAGAAAAGGTCACAATTATATGGACCCCAGCTCCTTGACAGGATCATCTTGTTTGATGACCAGCTCAGAAAATGCCTCCACTCATCTGTATATCTATATTTTTTTCTTTCAATTTTGTGCAAGAAATGTTATAGACTTAATATAGGATTATTAATCTTATATCTTACATATTTTCAAAAGCTGCAAGAAATTGCACGAACATGTTTTCCAGCTTTCCTATGTCAGTTGCTAAATTTTCTTAAGGTTAATCGGCATCTCCCCATTCAGTATGTCACTAAGGTAACAATTACATAATATTTTCATTCACTGACAAGACAGTACGATGCAAGGCAAACTTGAAATGGTCCATGTATGTATGTGTGTTTAGCTTACATTTTCCATATAAGACATGGAATACAGACCAAAATATCCACATTGCACATTTCTTTTTCTCCTCTTAACTTAGTTTGGCTTTTCAAAGAAAAAGCCAAGGGCTTAGGACCGCAAATGTCCATGACCGCATTTGTAGTTCTACAGGGATTGTCTTAATTAATTTCAACCACATGTCTACTTGCCTTATTCAAAGCTGTCCCATACTCTATAGCAAATCCACGCGATGATGACAGAGGGTGTAATCGCGTGCTATGTGATTTAACAATGCGACTTTTTGATACTATTCATGTCTCTGGCTGTCCTTGACCCATAAGGAGCTTGTAATGTGGGCTATTTTCCTCCTTTGTATTTAGCCGAGGAATAGGGAACCACTGCGGAGAGCTTTCACCCCATCGTGCCAGCGGCCTCTCGCCGGGATGCCACAAGCGCTTTAAAAAGAAGTCTCCAGGCGAGCGGTCATTTCAGGGGGAGTTCAGACGAGACAAGAGGGGCCCCCATCGCGGCAGGGGGTCCATTTTGAAGGCCGCTCCGTCTCACGGCAGGGAAGCGAGGCTCAATCCGCGGGGCACCCCGCTGTCGAGGACAGGGCGCGCACCGTGTTATCCATGACAACGGCCAGGCAGCCCCGGCACGGTCAAAGAGCACACCGCGCAGGAGAAGGGCGAACAAAGCGAGCATGAGATTTAAAATATTTCCCTCTGCTTTATAAACTGCAAACACGTCCCTTTTCTGTCAGCGAAATACACGGCATATGAAACAGACGCTGTGATTTCGGGTGCTCCATAATAATATGGCCAGCGGTCTTTGTAGCCTAGTCTAGGCTATAGTACAAACCGTTTTCACAGGTTTTATTATTGAGATAAAAACACAGTGCTTCCTATCATTTGTAGCTACTGTTCGACGTCAGTCAATATAATATTTTGTCAGCTATGCATGTCTAGGTGTAAGAAAACGTGCAGCCGAATTTACTCGTCGTATGCTCACAAAACCAAATAAAACCAATACAGTCGTCAAATAAAATCACACAATGGCCAAACCCCACACATGAATCAGGGTTTGCGTAATGCACAATTTAGCTAATCAAAGTAGACGTCTTTAAATGTTCGATGCTGTTTATTATAAGCACTAATTCCAAACCCATACCACACATGCAGATTGAGAAAGCTACGACTTGAATAGAGATATAACCACAAATAGTAAAGGCTAAAATACCTTTGAAGGCTGATGGAACAATCTAACTAAACGCGATCTTAAAACTCGCCAAACTTCCATCCCCGGCACCCCCAGAGATAAGGACAAATCAAGAATGATGGAACGTCTGAAGTGTGTAAGAGAATCGGAGAAGGAGAATCCAGTCCATCTTTTTCCTTGCGCGCTGTTGAGTTCCTCGAAGCTCCGTGTTTTGGCCCCGATCCGTACTTCAAGTTAAGCTGTAGTTTCCATGGCTGACCATGGTTTGGTGCTGTTGGCTCTCTCTGTCTGCTCAACCCAGGCTGTGCGGAGCTCCCTGCGGGATCAGAGCGCTCCCCCGCCGGGACCCTACTCTCACATCCTCCTGCTGGGACACGGCTACATTTCCAGCCAAGCCTGGCTTTATTATGTGTGTCTGCGCCGCAGCCCCGCCAGCAGTCGGATCGAGAGGCGGAGGGAAGACCAGAGTCAGGACAAAGAAAAAGGGAGAGAGAGGCTAGCGACCGCAAACATTTACGGCTTTTAGTTATTGAAAGGGGGGTACACAGAAATATAAAATCCCCAAAGGTGAAAATGCAAGGTAAAACAGCGCTGAGAGTGCCACCTTCCGAAAAATAACCGACGGGGGAGGGCGGTTCGGTGTTGGTAGCCTTGGATCAAGGCGAAAAATACTTTGTTCCGAGAACTGCACAAACAGAACCTCAAGAGAAGACTACGTGGGAAAAGAAGAAAAATCACAGGCTTGTTCCGAGAGAATCGTTTAATTGTTTAATTGAGGTAATCACATTATTGGGACGAACTGCCACCTCTCTCACGTCCGATCAGGTGTTAGAGTATTGGTGTATTAGCTGCAGCCGCGTCTGGAAACTCCGACCGTGCACTGGTGAAGCCGCTCCGCGAGCCAGCGTCTTTCACGGCAAGGAACAAAAGACGGTCTCGCTTCAGTCTTCGGAAACCACAAGTTCTTCATTAAATTCTACAGGTTCTAGTCGCTGCTGAACTTACATTGCTGGAATATCCGGATGCTGCGTCTGTCCATTGCTCACGACAAACCTCTTCCTCTAAGTGCCACAGGACTATAACACGGACCGAAGTTGCCGCATTGCAACAGGCAAAGTAAAAAAAGCCAAGCGAACTATCCATTCATAGCTTATGGTTATTTGACACTAAAGGACAAGAGATCGACAAAATAGACAACAGTACAGGAGATGTCCAGGCGAAAGCAGGCCAAACCGCGCTCCGTGAAAGGTAAGTGTGTATTTTAGTGAGACATGGGGGAAAAAACTCACGAGAGCAAGTATGGCCAATGAGATTTCATGGCAAAATGTGGCGGGTATTGTGAATTTTCTTGGATTTAACATATTAATTTTGTCATGCAACATTATGGTTAGCATGTGTTCTTACGCAATGGCGTGACGAGTAAATATGCTAGCGTAAAACAAATTGTTGCTGGAAAACCCAAATCCTCTGTGCCCAGTAAAGTCTCTTTTTTTGATAGTTTTACGTTTAACAGTAAGCAGTCAGGCTTTCTGGGTGACGGCAGCGGATGACAGCAGTCCTATAGGCCAGTTAGGCCTCCTTTTTTTTGGTAAACTGCAGTCATACAGGTTAACGTTAAATGGAGTTCACGTGGGGTCTTTAGCGGACATGCTTGTTTTGAATTTGTGGTGTGTAGGCGGGGTTAAATATTTCCATATTTCCAAATATATTATTTTTGGTGATCCCACTGCTTACTAGATGTTGTTCTAAGTTTCAATGACAGGTGGATATTTTTTAAAGGGAAGAAAAGTAATTTGAATTTCTGTCCATGTTTGTTGGGAGTGGCCTGGTTTGAGACCAGGTGCAACGAGTGAGCATGAACAGGTTAAAATGGACTTTCCGAATTTGCCCTACATTTTTTACTCTCATCACATTCATCCGTAAATTGCACCTGCAAGAGACGCATTTCTGCAGAGCTGAGCTTATCTCTCTGCTGGGGATTTGGTTGCACGTCAATCAGGTATTGTAGTTGCCAGTGGCGGGCGTTTCGAGTCTCCCGTTTAGTCTTATCTGTCATTGGGCCTACTGCAGACATGGGCAATTCACTGTCAGTGACAGTTGGTCGCTGAAAATCCAGACTAATCAGCAATCACAACCTCCACGTCATCTGACACTAGTATTTAACAAGACATAACATTATGTAGGCCTATATTAAAAAAGTAAAATAGATAAATGAAAACCTTTAAACTTGAAACTTTGTATTGGGTTTTAGAGCTTCCGTACAAACCAGATGGGCACTACAGTGACCATGTGGTCCAGTCGCCTATTAGACCCCCCACAACCCCACACTAATAACTGCCTTTTTCTCCTCTAATTACAATCTGCAGTAGTTATGGTCGACTCGTTTCGAACGTTCACTAGAGCGTGTCCTAATTGCATTAGACAAATGACATCAAAACAACTGATATGATTGGCGAATAGCCGCTTGTCACACACACTAACAGTGCTAAAAAAAAAAAAAAATCGGCGCGAAGTAGTTCCTTGGCCCCGATGGCCTGCTGGTGTTTGGCGCGGTAGATGTCACGACCTCTCTAAAACATCTCTGTCACTGCGCATAAAGCGAGCTGTCTAGCCAGATATTCTCCTCTCTGCGGGCAGGTCGCACACCGCCTTGGCTACACTTCACTTTCAGAACAGTTTGTCGGTGATTAATTGATCATTACAAAGTGTGCCTTCTCTGGAGGATGTTAGTGCACACACTATTGTTTTTTCTCCTTCCCTCCCTTGCTTGGGCATATTAAAAATAGATCTAGCCAAAGATGTTCTTTGCATGGCAAAAGGATGAGCAAAGCTACACTGTGTTCGAGATAAGGGGTCAGTGATGCTTGGCAGTCATAGGCTAATTAAACTCAGGCAATATGTGCACTGGCTGCTATCTTGCTGTAGCACCTTTCCCAGACATTTGGTCTTGCTGAATTGTGGAAGGGATAACACACTGCTCTAAGTACAAAAAAAGTATTTGTGTTTCCATGTTCCATGTCCTCACAACATTCACCACTGTTCTCCCTACACACACACACACACACACACACACACACACACACACACACACACACACACACACACACACACACACACACACACACACACACACACACACACACACACACACACACACACACACTCGCACTCGCACTCACAGATACACTCTTCACAGCCACCAGATAGTGACTTGTTAACATGTCAGGCTACTTTGTGCCACTTAATATCCCACTGCCTACAGTCCAGGGGCCAGCCAGGCAGGCAGGCAGGCAGGCAGTGAAGCAGTCTGAAGGTCTATTAAACGTAACATTTTTAAATGCCTGCAGTCTACTCGGCTCGCCCCTTAAAGCCCTGAATGGTATTTGTAATGAGCAAGCGATAGTGAGGGAGAGGAGCACTTATCAAAATATTATTTCTCCCAATTAATCCCTTTTTAGTGTGTGTGTGTGTGTGTGTGTGTGTGTGTGTGTGTGTGTGTGTGTGTGTGTGAAGCGCCCGGCCAGAGCATTTCAGCTTCATATCTCCGCTGGCCTCGTGAGTGTTTCATGCATTATGTAGCGATGATTATTACTTAATTACACATTAATAAATCCTCTTCATTTGCGGAACATTAAGAGAGAATGAGCGCACATGACAGAGCCAGGGAGAAGAGAAAGGGAGGGAGGGAGATAGAGAGAGGGAGAGAGGGATGGAGGGAGTACTTTGTGTTGTTTACAGTCAATCAAGTCGCATAGGCCCTTTAACCCATGAAGGGGGAGAAACGTTGAGGCATCGTTTGGCTGAGTGAGCGGGAAGCTAATGGCATCACTTCCAACTCGCCTCCCCGCTCCTCTCTGCTCCTCCTGCCCCCGCTACCACACATTCCTCCAGTCTGTGTGTGTGTGTGTTAGTGTGTGTGTGTGTGTGTGTGTGTGTCTGTGTGTGGAGGGGGGGAGGGGGGGGGGTGCGTCTAAGATTTATGTTCACTCTCTGTTCGTCTCACAGGCCAGTTTTATCTGCTGTGAAGGTGATGAGTGTTAATTTGCCAAAATGAAAAATGCATGTATTTCATTTTCAGTCACATGCCTGGTGAGTTAGCTCTGTGCTACAGCTTTTTATAATGTGATTTTAAATTGCCGTGTCTTTTCGCAAAGAGTCGAAGAGGGCATGAAATTTCAATCTTTCCCTCATATTCATACATTTTGGGAAACATTTAGAAGTTGTAAAAATACAAGGACTATCAATTTATTGGTGTGCAGTTGGTGTAAATTATTCCTAGTAGTTTATTGCTGGCAAATTTCATCTTTTGGGGATTTTAGTGGCATCCTCGACGGGTAGGGTTAGGGTGATGACATTTTCTGGTATTCCACATTAGCCTGATTTACCTGCAGAGAATGGTTAAAAATTATATTTATTATATATTTTAAATTTGTTGTAATACTTTTGGACTTGTACTGTTACTTTTTGGAAAATCAAACCATACCAAGTTTTTTATCACGCAGCATAACTGCATTGCCTTAATTCCTTTACCAATTTCTCTCTTGTTTTTTGCGGGCTAAGACACACAAATTATCTTGTGATACAAATCTATTAAAACTTGTTCCCTGTGTTAGCAATTGCACTGTGGCGTCGCGATCATATATCATTATTGTGTGATTTTATTATTACTAAAGATAATGCCCCCTGACGCCATACATGCACACTTGCATGTGGCTGTCCAACTAAATAATAATAAAAAAAATCACTGGTTCATCAGTAATGTATTTCAAAGAAAATATCACAATATATTTTTGGATAATTTTTATGTCCCATCCATAGTGTTACTGTACATCTGTGTGAGGCAGAGATGCATGTGTTTTACACTACACACACACACACACACACACACACACACATTCCTTCTCCTTGGCATCCCTCCGCTCTCCTCTCTTCCCTCCACCATCTGGTTCGAACATTAAATGGCTTTTTTATTGTCACCTAGGCTTTTGGCAGCCACGCAGAAGTTTTCATTGGTCAATTGGCTGTTATAAAACACTGAAGCGAGTTACCACAGGGCTGCCGGGTCTCAAGCAGGGAGATCAGGCAGAGAAATCTCCTCCTCACACACACACACACACACACACACACACACACATTTACGGGCATGTGCAGCTGCAGTCATGCTTCTTTTGTATTTGTGTAGCACAGTGAAATATCTGAGAATTGGTCTCTGTCTAGCTGTAGTGGGCACACACACTGATACATACCCCTGTAACCTTGTTTGCCTCGGTGTACAAGACATCATGTGAAGGCTGTGCTAGTGATTAGTGTAGACACATTCATTTAAATTCACCGAATGAGTAGGTTTGTGTTTTTTTTTTTAGTGATATTTGCTTTTAATTTTGTGTTTCAAATAGTGTATACGGAATTTGTTGCAGAGGTATTTCCCTAGTCTCCACAATGTGTGAATTATTGCGTGAGCAGACTGATTTGTCTTGTTTACTCTCCACCTTGCAGAACAAATGCGTCTCTACCGGGCAGACTTCTTTATTGTATTGCCTCTCTCGTTTATCTGCTAAAGCTAGTGTTTTTATATGCACAAGCATGCACACATTTGGTTTGTTTGTGTGTCTGCTCTGCACGCACATGAAACACAAGGCGGGGGAGTGTGTGTGTGTGCGCGTGTGTGAAACTGAATGTCCGTTTTACCATAATGGGAGATGAACCACAAAATTGATTTTTGGGTCCTTCATTTTTCATTGAGTACGCAGCATGAGTAATTAGTTCAACAACTCCGGCTACCTCCGGAGGACCTGGAAAAATACGGGCCCACTCTTCCTTTGATCCCAGCAGTGGAGTTCTCCACTTAACTCCACACTGCATTGTTTCTTCCTCCATTAGAGAGCCTTTAACGCACAGTCAGTGATTAGGACACAAACACGCGTGCACACACACACACACACACACACACACACACACACACACACACACACACACACACACACACACACTCCTAAAACTCGTAAACAGTGCCTTTTGCATGTCAGTTTTTATGCTTGGCAGTTGGCATTGGATAGGTCTTTGTATTTCATAAAGAATGTGTTCCACGATGCATGTAAAGAATGGGCATCAGAGCCGGCCCAAAGCTTCCCTGTTTCTCAGGGAATGAGTCATCTGCTTCACCACAGCGGCCCCTACTGTTGTGGAGGAGTTGGCGCTCCGTTGGCGCTGGAGAGGAGGACCGAAAAGCGAGGGAGAGAGAGAGCGGAGCAGAGAGGAGAGGAGAGGAGGGGTAGGCTCCCAAGCGGGCCGTGTGTCTGCCAATGACAACTCCTTATCAGCAGCCTGCCTGCTAGTTTTGTGTTGAAGGATCTGTCTTAATGCAAGAGCTCAGTCGTAGCCCGTGCCATTGTACCAGCTTAGCTGCCGGGTTTATCAGCACCGGGAGCGCACTGGGCCGGAACCACGGGCCACTCCAGGCCCGGCCCTGCTTACACCCCTGGACCCCCCCGACCCCGCGGCTCCGCTTCGTGCCACGCCGCTCGCTTCTAAAGAGGAGGCGTCGCCAGGGCGACTCGCACTATTAATTCTGTTTGTGTTGTCACTCTGTCCCCCCCCCCCCCGCCACCCCTCCTCTTTTTCTCTCTTTTTTTTCTTTTTTTTTGGCAGACCCTTGCCTCTCCCCACCTCTCCACCACACTCCCCCCCCCCCCCCCCCCCCGCCCTCATCATCCTCCCCTCCCCTTGTACAGCCCATGCCTCCCCATGCCTCCCCACGCACCCCTCCACACACACACACACACACACCCTCCTCCACCCCCCCACCCTGCCAAAGCGCGTTCCCCAGGCAGCCGTTCCCGGCGGACCCTGCCCGCTCTAAGATGCCTCGCTCTGAAACCCCGGCTCGGGCTGCTGCAGGGGCCAGATTAAAAATGGCTGGTCGGGTGGAACAACATGTTCACATAAATAAACAAATAGCGCAGCAGCCATTCAGAAAGCCGTGCGCTCCCGTGCACACGACCGACCGAGACTCTGCAGCGCGCACGGGTGAGCGGCTGGCAGACGCACACAAAGGAACAGTTATGCTTTTTAAACCGTATCTGCGAACACGTTCCGCCAGGCATCGCGATGGGCTATGATCGCGGATGCACAAGGTGTGGTTACTGCCGCTGTCTTGGGAATCCTGCCAGTAATGGACATGTTCAGTGTGACACTAGCTGTTAGCGAACTAGCGTGTAGGTGTAATGGTTTTCCTCTGTAAGTGTCAGAGAGTGAGTCTGGAGCTCTAACGTACCCAGTGATGCTTTAAAAAACTACTGGGGGCATTCGTAGTATGTCTGTTAGGGCCAGTCTCACAGCCTAGTCTGACTAGACTGAAAGAAACTTCAGCAAAGACCTCAACTGGAGAAGAGGTACTGGTCTAGGACTAGGCTTAAACCATGTCAGGGAAACCGGCACGTAGCCTTTAGTGTAAAGTGAGGCTTTCGGAATGTACTGTAATCTTCTGTGGTTGGTTTGGTGTCCAGTACAGCAGACATGAGTTTCTACGACTCCTTTTTCCCCCTTCTCTAATCTATTCAGTCTTGTAGCAGCACATTTATTGATTTCCTACATTTGCATTTCTCCCTTAAGCTATAAGCTGTGCAATCAGCTAGTGGAGAAGGCATGGAGATGGCTGTGGCCTTTCACCATGTTAAATATCGGCTTGGACGCATTTCAAATGCTTATTTCTTCACCTCTGTGCTTTATCTTCCGTATCTTCTCCCAATCACCCCTGCACCTCTGCACACCATGTCCACTCTTCCTCATCGTCTCCTCTTCGTCGGCTTTTCTCTGATATTCCTCCTCCTCCTCCTCCTCCTCCTCCTCCTCCTCTTTCTCAGCTCCCCCCTTCTCCTCTCCTCCACGCCGCTCTGCTCCTCTCCTCCTCTCGTCCGTTGTGAGGCCCAGCGTTACACGACCCTGCCCGTCTCTCTCTCTCTCCATCCCTCCCTCCATCCCTCCCTCTCTCCCCGTCTCTCTCCCTCTCTCTCTGGGCTGTACATTAAACATAAGGAGAGAGGGCAATTAGAGTGCACTCACTCCACCTGCCTGATGCATATATTTATTGGGCAGGTTCTCCCCCGGACGGTCGAGCCGAAGTCGGCGGACCCCATAGTTCTCTCTCTCTCTCTCTCTCTCCTTCTCTTTTTATCACATTCTTCTCCCTCCCTCCCTCCCTCCCTCCCTCTCTCTCTTTTTTCTCTTTCGTTCGTTAGTTTTTTTTTTTTATTGTGGATGGAGGTTTGGGGAGGTTGGCGGCGGGGGGGCTTTGGGGGCCGCTAATGAAGAGCTTTGGTGCTGGCCTGACCCCGGACGACCCCTGGAGTCCGCGCTGACCTCTCTGCAGGGCCCCGTGCCTCCCAGTGGCTCCCGCGCTCCGAGCCCCGCTGGGTTGGGGAGGGGGCTGGGGTGGGCTGAGGAGGAGAGGAGAGGTGAGGGGGGGCGGGGGTGTCCAGGGGCTTCCAGGGCCAGATAAGGCTTTGTGGAGCCGGAGGGCTCGACTGATCTACCCGCACCCCTGTGTGGAAGAGATGGTGCCCACGCACTGGTGGAGTGGATACTCGCATGTTCGCGTACACGGGCGCACACACACACACACACACACACACACACACACACACACACACACACACACATACACACACACTGTACTCACTGAAAAACAGATACACTTAAAGAAATACATACCCACAGGATCTGATGCATTAGTCTGAAACGCATGCATACATAACACAGAAACACGCAGATTCTCCATCACACATTTTAGTACACTACGTTACGCTCACTTAGAACACACACACACACACATTGCGCGCTCGCGCACACACACACAAACACATACAGTACACAGTAGTGTTGGCCAACCTATTGATTTTTACGTTATGCTGAAAGAAAGTTTGAAAAGGAAGTGTTGTGGAGGAGACGAGGCTGTAAGACTCCGTGCCCCCTGGTGCAGTCAGCCTCTTTGTTCTCCAAGAATGTGCTAAGTTAAGCACGCCTTTGATTCATTTACTGTTCATATGCCCATGCGCTTGCACGCTGGGCTCGAGTTGTAAAAAGCGGCGGCCTAAAATTAAAACCCGGCTTTTATTTAGAAAACAACTCAAGGAGGTAGCGTATCCGTGTGAGGGTCGAGAATCCGTGCCAACGCAGAGAGCTCGCGATGCGTCGTCGGTGAGTAAGTATGATGGTGCATTATCAAGTGTGTGCAAGTGTTCCCGTATTACTGGGAGCAGAGAACACACAGGGCTTCCATAGCCCTCTGTTTGTTCTTCATATTAAAAGTTCACAGACTGTGCGGCTGTGTGTTTTGACTGTGGACAGTCTGACCGTGTGGCCGTGTTTGACTAGGTGAAGTCAAGCAGGAGAATGTCGATGGCAAAGCTCAGAGAAGATTCTGTCTCCACAAATCTCCCTCTTCGGCTTTACAAGTGATTAAACAGGACGTAGTCCCAGCCAGGCACCGTGACTGGACTGGAGCGAGGCTGTGGGCTCTTAAATGGTCTCCTCGCTGGACATCCGGACAGCTCGGGCTTCAGCTTGGCCAGAGAGAGACCGGTGGTGTTTGGTGTTCACCTGTGTCACAGTGAGGCTTCCGTAGCGCACCTGCCAGGTCTCCCTCTCTCTCTCTCTCTCTCTCTCTCTCTCTCTCGCTCTTTCTCTCTCTCTCTCTCTCTCACCAAATTGATTTGAGCCGTGAAGCCGGTTTCTCCCTTCCTCCTCCTCCTCCTCCTCCTCCTCCTCCTCCTCCTTCTCCTTCCTGTGGCCTGACATATGGGCATCTTTGCCCCTGGAAGCAGAGAGCGCCGTGAGCGTTTAGCTCCTTCAGAGGCCGGCTGTCACGGCCACAGCCATCCCTCCCCACTGGCCTCTCCAGCCTTGGCCGGCTGAGCGGAGGGCTGCGTGGGCCTAGATGTCGGGAGTGTGTCGAGAGTGTGTGTTGTCGTTTTTTTCCTTTTGACACTTGTGTGTTTCCTTGTCCGATTTTCTCTGCTGCTTCTCTCTCTCTCTCTCTCCCTCCCTCTTTCTCTCTCTCTCTCCGCCTCTCTCTCTTTCTCTATCTCTCTCTCTCTCTGTGAGAGGACGCAGGCTCCAGCTGAGAAGAGAATAATAAAGCGTGCAAACAGCAGGGTGATGCTGGAGAAACAATTAAAGTCATTTTCTGTTTCAGAGCGAAGGAATGAGGAGGAAGAGAAAGAGAGAGGGAGAGAGAGAGAGAAGGGCTAAAAAGATTTACAGTAATGACATTTACAAAGTGTGTGTGTGTGTTTGTGTGAGAGAGTATGACCGAGAGAGAGAGAGAGAGAGAGACCAACACACAGTGATACGTGTGTGTGTGTGTGTGTATGTGTATTCACTTATAACAGATTTCGTGTTTTCTTTTTTTCCTAGTATGTCCATAGCACCACTATCATAGTCTAAAAATGGCTTGTTCATGTCTGCACACTGAACACAAAGACACATGTATTGTAGCTATCTCTAGTCTACGGACACGGTTATGTGTTCACCAGTTGAGCTCACACACCCCAAGGAAAGCATCAGAGGCCTCCAAATCCTAGTGTGTTAAGTGCTCCTCTACAAACCTTACTCTCACCCATGTGAATATGTGTGTCTTAATCAGAGCCAGAGCAGACTTCCACATGTGTGTGTGTGTGTGTGTGTGTCTGTGTCTGTGTGGGTGGACATTCCTTAGGATGCCCTCCTTACCCTGGCCTTGTGTCCGTCGGCCCGGCCGACACACACAAGGACGAGTCCGCTACCGGACACAGGATGGGCGAGGAGCGTGGAATTCTTTAACAACAACAAAAAAGGTTTCACCCACCAACCCCCTTCCACCCCCCCCCCCCCCACCACCACCATGTCCCACACAACCCCCCACCCCCACCCCCACCCACTGCACCCCCCCACCCCCATCCTCTCCCTGTCTCCACCAACTCCACCACCAGCCCCAGCAGTACAACTCCACCCCACTGAATTCTGTAGTTACTTCACCACATCCCCTTTGTCTGCCCATCCTGTCTATTCTCTCTCCCTCTGTACCTCTCTTTCTCTCTCCCTCTCTCCTTCTCTCTCTCTC
>NC_085003.1:30851220-30853720 GCF_963854185.1 Sardina pilchardus
GGCCAGTTGAAACGAAGTGATGTAGAGACGGAAATATTGAGAGGTGGAGCCAGAGAGATGGACTGCGGAGGAGAGCCACAGCAGAATAGATGGAGATGGAGAGAGAGAGAGAGAAAGATTGAGAGATTGAGGGAGAGATGGACACTCCTCTCCTCTCCTCTGGCTCTGCTGCTGAGAAGGAGGTGCTGGCGTGGGCTGTTGCCTATAAGCCTGCGGCCAGAGAGAGAGAGGGATAGCTGGGGAGAGAGGGAGAGAGAGAGAGGAGCCCATAAGCCCCATGCTTGGCTTGGACCGACCGTCAGGTTCTCTTCAGGCCACTGAGCAACCAGGAGCCGCAGGAAAGCACAGCCACACCACAAGCATCCTCCCACTTCTGCTCTCTGCCTTCCAGCATCCCTCTGTCCACCCCCTCCAAACATCACGCCGCTAGCTCACTCCTCCAACTTTTCATCTCTCTCTCTCTCTCTCTCTCTCTCCCTCTATCTATTTCCTACTTTTTTCGGTAGATTTCTCTCTTTCTCTCTTTTCTCTGTTTGGCTCTCTCTCCATCCATCTTCTTCTTTCCCTCCCCACATCTCTCTCTCTCTCTCTCTCTCTCTCTCTCTCTTTCCCTCTAAACTCTCTCTGTCTCTCCATCCCTCCCTCCTGGAGAGGAGCAGCTGGACAGCAGTGCAGCCTTTTGGAGTGGCCCTGGCCTGTGGGCCAATGAGCAAGACAAGCAGGCCAGGCAGGCAGACATACAGACAGACAGACAAGGAAGCAAGCAGGCAGACATACAAACAGGTAGATAGACAGACAGACAGACAGATAAGTAAGTAGGCAGGCAGACAGACAGACAGATAGGCAGGCAGGCATACAGACAGACAGACAGACCGGCAAGTAAGCAGGCAGACAGACAGAGAAGTAAGTAAGCAGGCAGACAGACCGATACACGGACTGAGTTCCAAAGTGGCCCTGGCTTGTGAGTGAGTGAGTGTGGAGGAAGGCAGACAGACAGACAGACAGACAGACAGACAGACAAGTGGACCGATAAACAGGCGTGCAGATAGACCTAGCAGACAGCCAGACGGACAGACGGCCAGACGGCCAGAGTTCCAGTGTTGTGTGTGCGCTCCTCTCTGCTCCTCTCCTCTTCTCTGCGCTCCATGCTGCGTGCTCCGCTCGGCTCTGCTCCGTGCCTCATCAGGCTTTATCGTGCCTCTCTGCCATCTAAGCCTTCAGCTGCTCCTCCATCCACCCCTCCATCCACCCCTCCATCCACCCCATCCCTCCACCCCATCCCTCCGCCATTAGTGCTTTTCTGGCCAGCCATGGCAGTTTGTGTTGTGTGTGTGTGTGTGTGTTTTTTTAAGGCTGTTTTGTGCGGCAGGCAGGGCAGTTTCGGCGCTGATAAAAGTATTTGGTTAATCAGCTTCCGTCCTCGTCCCCCGTGCTCCGGCGGCTTGGAGGACTGGCCATTGAAGTGGCGTCCCCCACGGGGGCCCGAGGGCCGGCTCTGCTCCGCTCTGCTCCGCTCCGCTCACCCCCCGACTCCGACTCCCGTCTCCGACTCCGACTCTGCGAGATTGGCGCGAGGCTCGGCCAGTGCGGGTGCAGTTGTCCCGCCCCCCCCCCCTCTCCTACCCCTCCATCCATCCCTCCCTCGGCTCCCTGAGGGACGCGGCAGCCGGCCAGTAGGAGAGAGCGGTGCGGTGTGGGATCCGAGGGAGAGGTGGCGGAGGCGGGGCCAGTCCTGTCCAGCAGGAAATGCCAGTAGCAGGAGCAGCAGCAAGCGACCCCCCCACCCCCCAACACACACACACACACACACACACACACACACACACCCTCTCTCTCTCTCTTCTCTCTCCCTCGGGCCCCGCTCCAAAGCCTGATTGGACACGGTGACCCATTTGAGCGATAAGAACCCCCGCCGCTCCATCTCCGCCTGCTCCTCCGCACGCTGAGCCGCACAGAGCCGCCCGGCGCCCTGGGACTTCTCATCCCCGCCATCCCCACCATCCCCACCACGCCGCCCTGTGACCACGGCTTTAGGGGTGGGGGGGTGGGGGGGGGGTAGTGAGAGGGTAGAGGGGCAGGGATAAGAAAGATAGGGATTGACTGACAACTGGGCCAAGAGAAAAAAAAAACAACAACAACAGCAATAGCAACAACAATAACAGCAAAAACAAACTGATCCAGCATCAGTGGAGAGAGTTAAGAGAGAGAGGGGGAGAGAGAGAGAGAGGACGAGAAGCAGGAAAAACAACACACACACAACAAATATTGAGCGTCAGAGAGAGAGAGAGAGAGAGAGAGGAGAGAATAACGAGGGGCCAATTGCCGTGGCAACGGTGCTGTCACTTGCCGAGTGACTAATGACTAGCGGCGTGTAAATATTTGCGCTACGTGGAGCATCTTCTCGGTGGTGATTGCCATGCTGATGCATGAGCTGTCGGGCGCTAGCATTTCCCTCTGACCTCTGTTTACCTAACGCTGTCTCCACGCCAACAGACAATGC
>NC_085003.1:30869817-30872317 GCF_963854185.1 Sardina pilchardus
TCTCTCCCACCCCCTCCCTCCCTCTCCCTCCCTCCCTCCCTCCCTCTCTCCCTCTCTCCCTCTCTCCCTCTCTCCCCCACGTCTTAGCCGTCAGTGGGCCGGGTGAAGGTTAGTGTGTGGCACAGGGGAGCGTCGGACGGGAGGAACATTAGCTGGGAGGATAATGGAGGTCTGGAAAGATGGCTAATGATGGGGCCTGTTCTCTGAGGAATTCACACCGCCCAAGATTTCTCCCCATCTCTCCTCTCCCCTCCTCTCCCCTCCTCTCCTCTCCCCTCCCCTCCCCTCCCATCCCCTCTCCTCTTTTCCCATCGCCTCCGCTCCTATCCTCTCCTCCTCTCCTCTCCTCTCCTCTTTTCCCCTCATCTCCCCCCCTCCTATCCTCCTCTCCTCTCCTCTCCTCTCCTCTTCTGTGCCAACAAAAAGTGTGTGCAGCAGCAGGAAGGAAAACAGGTTCTGGGTGACCCCTGGTACTTGCGTCGAGATCCCCTCCCACACTCTCCCTCCCACCCCCTGTCAAGCCCTGATCGTCGCTAAGCATTATAAATGTTAGCTTAAATCAGGTGATAATCTCCCCCCCCCCCCATAATAATAAAGTTTTATTGCCGTGTTCCTATTAGCGAGTTAATGTTGTCTGCTGATGGCGTGTAATTGTGCTCCATCTCGGCGTTGTGCGTCTCCATTCCCTCAAGCCCAATCAGCTGTGCTCCGCGTGGGGAGAGGAAATAAATAGCCTAATGCTGTTTTAATTACTGAAAACATAAAGCGCCGCGCCGCACCGCTCGCCTCGTCTCGCTCAGCCCAGCCCAGCCCAGCCCGTACTACACCACACCACACCACACCACAGCGCTCGCCCTTATACCTGCGCCTTAAACACACACACACACACACACACACACACACACACATTCACCATGGCATGCACACACACTCACGCCTCCAAACTGCTCGTCTTATACCTGCATCTTAACCGCACACACACTCGCACATATTCATTTGCTATAACATGCATACACATATACTGTGTATCATATATGTACAAATAACCAAATAGTTGAATAAGCTGAACATGGATAGTCTGTCTCAGTGAATGCACTGGCAAAGACATAGAAAGTGCATTGCTCACCCAGACAAGAGCATACATACACACACACACACACACACACACACACACACACACACACACACACACACACACACACACACACACACACACACAGAGGTGAGAGATAAATACACACACTCTCTCTCCAGTATGCGTGGGACGTGTGCAGAACAAAAGGACAGAGTGTCCAGCCACTGCCCTGCACCTGCTGTGTTTACTGTAAGTTCAACTTGAGCGTATCACACACACACACACACACATACACACACACACACACACACAGAGAGACAGACACAAACACAGACAGACACACACACACAAACACACACACACACAAACACAGTGGCACAGGTAGGCTAGGCGAGGAGCAGAGGAGAGGCAGGGTGGAGTGTTCCAGACACCGTTGTTTTTATTTTTATCCCACACCTCGACACTCCCAGAGAGAGAGGCGACAGAGCGTTCTCCCTCCTCCTCCTCCTCCTCCTCCTCCTCCTCTTCCCTCTCCTCCTCCTCTCCTCCCTCCTTTCCTTTCCTCCTCCTCTCCTCCTCCTCCCTCTACACCCCCCCCCCCCCCCCCACACCCTCCCCGACAGGCCTGACACTCCAGCAGATGTTAAGATCCAAGCTGCAGTAATTAATCTGGGTCCCGGGCCTAGGAGAGCGGCAGGGCACCTGCCCAGGGTGGGTGCGCGCACACACACACACACACACACACACACACACACATACATACATACATACATACACACACACACACACACACACACACACACACACACACACACACACACACACACACACACACACACACACACACACACACACACACACACACACACACACACACACACACACACACACACACACACACGCGCACACACACACACACACGCACACACACACACACGCACACACACACGCACACACGCAGCAGGCGCGCCACTGCACCCTGCCGTGCCCGACTGATGCCCGCCGCTGGAGGAGTGAGAGCGGTGGAGACGGGCACAGGGTGGCGGCGCCATGGGGCCATGATGGGTGGAGGCTCCATGTTGTGGGAGGATAGAACAGTGTGTGTGACCGAGAGAGACTGTGGCGCTTGTTTAGAGCTTGTGTGCTTTCGCATGCAGCGCTGTGTCTCTGTGTGTGTGTGTGTGTGTCTGTGTGTGTCTGTGTGTGCGTGCCCGTTTGCAGGTGGGTGTCTAAGTTGAGATGTGTTCTGAGGCAAAACTTCTGGAAGGAAACTGCTTTTTAGCAGTTGAGGGCAGATCTATGTGTGTGTGTGTGTGTGTGTGTGTGTGTGTGTGTGTGTGTGTGTGTGTGTGTGTGTGTGTGTGTGTTCTCTGGAGAGGATGCAGATGAGAGCTGCAGGGTTTGATTGAAGGTGCTGGGGTTTGT
>NC_085003.1:30887317-30889817 GCF_963854185.1 Sardina pilchardus
GGACAGCTGTGGGCAGGGATCAGGTTGCGTGGGTGGTGAGGGCACTTCCTCTGGTTGGCAGCTCCACACCGACGCTGTCTGGTTGCCATTACAGCCCAGGATGCATCTGAAACTCTGACTCCCCACTTCCCTCTCCTCCTCCTTTCTTTCTAGCCCTCTCTCTCTCTCTCTCTTTCTCTCTCTCTCTCTCTCTCTCTCTCTCTCTCTCTCTCTCTCTCTCTCTCTCTTCTCTCTCTCTCCTCTCTCTCTCTCTCTCTCTCTCTCTCCTCATTGTCTGTGCATTGTCTCCCCCCTCTTCTCTCATGGTTCTGGTCACTCCACTGTAGCTGAGAGACAGACCGTGGACAGCATGCATTCCTGCACTGACAAACGTACTTATGGAACAGAGCCTGGGTTGTGTTGTTTACATGCTGTGTGTGTGTGTGTGTGTGTGTTTTGTTAGCATGTCCATTGTCTGCCTGTGAGCAGTACCTGCTAATGAGGTGTGTGTACAGATGAGCCACGCAGTCACAGAACAGAGACCAGGCCTGTGTGTGTGTGTGTGTGTGTGTGTGTGTGTGTGTGTGTGTGTGTGTGTGTGTTGTTTATGTTAATGTGTATTTACGAGCGGCTGTCAGCTCTCTCTCTCTCTCTCTTTCTCCCCCTCTCTCATTCTCTCTCTCTCTCTCTCTCTCTCTCTCTGGTTTATTAATTCATTCCTCTCCTAATGGCGTGCAGCTGGGGAGGAGAGTGTTGCACTACTGCTGATGGGACGTAGAGAGCAGCTCATGTGATGGTGTGAGCGAGAATGTTTTGCTGTCATTAACAAACGAATTGTTTGCAATTCATCACATTGTGTGTGTGTGTGTGTGTATATGTGTGTGTGTGTGTGTGTGTGTGTGTGTGTGTGTGTACATTTGTGTGTGCTTTGCATTGCTGAGTGTGTGTGTGTGTGTGTGTGTGTGTGTGTGTACATTCTAATTCATATACGTAAAGGGTGTGTGTATTGAATGTACACTTTGGCTGACTGGAGTGTCAGTGGCCTTGGAGCTGAAACTGTGATGGGCATCAAATCAGTACTTTCAGTAGGATCCAAGTGAGAGCTAACTACTGTAGAAGGCTATTTATTCACACCACTTACTGTACAGACAGACCACACACTTATTAAACCTTATTAAACCACTAATTCACCACTGCTATGAACCTAGGGATACATGTAACAGAGTACACACACACACACACACACACACACACACACACACACACACACTCTCTCTCTCGCCAACCATCCAACAGTCATGACTGCCATATCAAACAATACCATTAGTTGACAAAGTCTACTCAACAGACACAACATGTAGAGTTTGCAAGGTGTGTTTGTGTGTGTGTGTGTGTGTGTTTGTTTGTTTTGTCAGAGGGAGACGGTATAGACACAGTAGCAGAGCGAGATTGTGAGTGAGAGAAACAAAGAGAGAGAGAGAAAGAGAGAGAGAGAGAGTGCAGACACAGCAGCAGAGAGAGTGTGAGAGAGAAACAAAGAGAGAGAGAGAGTGAGTGATAGAGGGACTGAGAGAAAGAGAGAGGGAGAGAGAGAGAGAGAGCGAGAGAGCAGACACAACAGCAGAGAGCGGAGAGCGTTGACGGGCAGGCCGGTTGCCCCCGGGACGCGCTGCGCGCCGCTGTTTGATGTTGGCAGCTGATTAATGAGTTGTGAGGAGCAAGTGTTTGACGGCGCTCTCTGGGCGGCTGCGGTTCCAGGGGCCCGGCTGGAGTGTGTGTGTGTGTGTGTGTGTGTCGGAAGGGGTTACAGGGAGCTGTGTGTGTGTGTGTGTGTGGGGTGGAGTGGGGGGGGGGGGGGGGGGGGGGGGCGGTAGGGCACCCCCGCTGGTTACCCTTGAACACTCGACGGAGGTGTTGACGCTCCCCTGCGCCCAGCCAGCTCACGAGGGTGCAGCAGCAATTAAAGCAGCACAGCAGAGAGCAGGAGCCACGGAGGAGGAGGAGGTGGAGGAGGAGGTGGAGGAGGAGGAGGAGGAGGAGGAGGAGGGCAGGTCCGCAATACAACACCTAACCTACGCAGAGAGAAAGGAGAGAGAGAGAGAGAGAGAGATGCAAGGATGGAGAAAAAGACAGAGATAGGGTTGGAGAGAGAGAGAGAGAGGAAGAGAGGATGGAGGGATTGAAAGGGGGTTAGTACAGAGGGGAAAATGGAGTTGCAAGCACAGAGCCAAAAAAGAGAGGGAAGTGAAGGGGGGGGGGGTAGCGATAGACAGATAGACAGCAGGTAGAGGGGGAAGGATTGCAGAGAGAGCTGGGCAGACGGAAGGAGAGCCAGAGGGAGAGAGAGGGAGTGTGTGGAGAGAGAGATAAGCGGTAGCAGAGGGGGTGAAATTCAGAGGGGAAGGGGGAGGTGGGGGTACCGGCTACTCAGGAGCAGGCCTGGAGAAAGGGGGGTGGGGGTGGGGGGGGGCAAGATTCATTATGGGTGGAGAGAAGGAATGAGAGAAACTGGAGACCAGGA
>NC_085003.1:30904817-30907317 GCF_963854185.1 Sardina pilchardus
TTTCCACATGTACTCTGTGTGGAATGCGTTTGGTAGTCAGTCTACTCTCTGTGTGTGTGTGTGTGTGTGTGTGTGTGTGTGTGTGTGTGTAGTTGTTTGTACGCGCATTTCCACATGTACTCTGTGTGGATGGAATGCGTTTGGTAGTCCGTGTCCGTCTGGCGTGTTCTGCTCGTGATGGACAGAGGTTAGTTAATGCGGCAGGCTGCGGGGCGAACGCAGGGATGGCCTGAGGGTCCACATGTCTCTGACCACTCGGCCCTGTCTCAGACACACACACACACACACACACACACACACACACACACACACGCTCTGACCACTGGGCCGCGTCTCAAACACACACGCACGCTCTGACCACTCGGCCCCGTCTCAAACACACACACACACACACACACACACACACACACACACACACACACACACACACACACACACACTCTGACCACTCGGCCCTGTCTCCGTGCTAGACAGCTCAGCCCAGCCCTGGCTGCAGTCAGTCATTAAGGAAGAGCATGACTGTTGATGCGGGAATAGTCTACATTACTGAAGTGCAGTGCAGCCAATGTGCCTGCTGCCTCTTTGGTGGGAGCTGAATTACGCTTAGCGTGCTACTTAATGACTTTTTTGGAAGTGTGTTGAGCTAGGGGAAAAAAAGGTGTGTGTGTGTGTTTGGAGAGGGTCCACAATGTGCTGGTCTAAAAAGGATTTCTCAGTAGGAACCTATTGCGTGGGACCGTCACACACACACATACACACACACACACACACACACACACACACACGTTGGGGCCAGGGAGCCTGTGAGTTCCTAAATGCCTTGAAGTCTCTTCCCCTGAAAGAGATGACTGGGCTTGTTCTTCACTCCAAACTACTGCGTCTGTAAGAGAAAAGAGCTCACTTTTGTCAAAGAGACACTGACACACACTCACACACACACACACACCCAAGACAAGAGGCCCCCTAGCTACCATTACTTGTCATACAGCCCAATTATCCCTCCACTTCCTGCTTTCTTTCGCAGAATTCTCTTCCTCTCCCTCTCCTCACACCCTCTCTTCCTCCACTTCCCCTGATTTTTCACTTAGGTGTCACTTTCTCGCTCTTATTCGCTCACAAACAAACACACACACACACACACACACACACACGCGCACACACACACACACACACACTCACACACATACACGTACACACCCGTAAACCCTCCACACACACACACACACACACACTCACACACATACACGTACACACCCGTAAACCCTCCAAACACACACACACGCACACACACACACACGCGCACACACACACACACACACACACACACACACTGTTTCTCCGGCCCTCTGGGTGCATGAGATGATTCACCTTGTGCTTGCTTCCCTGTCTGCACATGATGTTTTGCACACTGTGCACCAGAAAACTCCAGCAGCCCAGAGAGAGAAGCGTGTGTGTGTGTGTGTGTGTGTGTGTGTGTGTGTGTGTGTGTGTTGGGGGTGGGGAGGGCGGGGGGTTGAGAAAGTTACGTTCTGAGGTGCTCAGCGTTAGCGTGGGCTAGCCAGGCCAGCCAGACACCAGACCAAAAGAGTCTCTCTGCCACACACACACACACACACACACACACACACACACACACACACACACACACACACACACACACACACACTAACCTCACACTCTCTCAGACACTCGCAGAAAGACAAAAACTCAGACACATACACACGCACACACACACACCCACACCCAAGCCCTCTTTTTTTTGTCAGGCAGGGATTAGGGTACCCCCTGAGTGGGCCTTTGAGGCGGGAGAGGAGATTGGAATCGGCAGTGGTGGTGGTGGTGGTGGGGATGATGGGGGTGGCCGTGTGTGTGTGTGTGTGTGTGTGTGTGTGTGTGTGTGTGTGTGTGTGTGTGTGTGTGTGACACGGGTGTCAGAGCCCATCTGATTGAAGACTTTATTAACCTCACCAGGACCCGCGGCTACTCTGCAGGGTGTGTGTGTGTGTGTGTGATGGGAGGGGGGGTCAACTTGGGGGCTCTGTAACCCCACCCCAGACACTGAGATCGGTGGATTGTGTTGGTGTGTGTTGTGCATTCATGGTGTGTGTTTGTGGGTCCGTGCATGTGTTTGCGTGTGTGTGTCTGTCGGTGCGTGCATAGAGGTGTGTGTGAGTGTGTCTATGTGTGTGTAAAGGTTTCTCTGTGTGTGTGTGTGTGTGTGTGTGTGTGTGTGTGTGTGCGAGCGCGCACGTAGGGTGCCCGGGGTCGGCGTGGGCTCCACGATTGGGCGCAGGGGGTGTGTGCGCGCTCCGTGGCGGGGGCCTGTGTGGCGTGCCAGCGATAAGACCAGCTCGGCCAGGCGCCCAGCCAGGAGCCCACGCCCACCTTTCATCTGTCCCACGCCAGCGGGTGTGTGTGTGTGTGTGTGTGTGTGTGTGTGTGTGTGTGAGGGGTTGGGGCGCGAGGCGGGCGCTGATGTCATTCACCCGGGCTTAAAATA
>NC_085003.1:30919817-30924817 GCF_963854185.1 Sardina pilchardus
GGAGGAGGGATGTGTCCCTGTTTGTTCAGGTGCTGTCTTTGTTTAGTTGTTGTTGTTGTTGTTGTCGTTTTTGTCACTCTTTCTGTCTGGATGAACGAGAAATGTCTTGGTCACAGAATTTGAATCAAAAGTGCTCTCCATAGGGTGGCTAATCTTCAAGATATTTCCATCCATTTCAGAGCAACATGGGGCGAGGCTTTATGTGTGTGTGTGTGTGTGTGTGTGTGTGTGTGTGTGTGTGTGTGTGTGTGTGTGTGTGTGTGTGTGTGTGCATCTGTGTGTGTGTGTGTGTGTGTGTGTGTATGTGTGTGTGTGTCACATAAGCGTGTACCTGCTTGCCAGAGCTGACAAAGAGTTCTATTTCACAAATATGCATGGACACAAACACATTCACACACACTCAAAACGCACACACACACACACACACACACACACACACACACACACACACACACACACACACACACACACACACACAGGCTCTACTCTACGTGATCTCTGTCGGATGTACAGAGATGGGAAAAGATGGAGAGCTGGGCAGTAGAACACGATTACAGCAGTAGACCAGAGTCACAGCCCCACTCGATGTCTGTGTGTGTGTGTGTGTGTGTGTGTGTGTGTGTGTGTGTGTGTGTGTGTGTGTGTATGTGCTGTCAGCTCACTCATTCTGCCAGATTGTGACTGGCCATCATAGAACTGACAGTGACTTATGAGCAGTAGCTACACACACACACACACACACACACACACACACACACACACACACACACACACACACACACACACACACACATACACATACATACACACATACACACACCACATAGGATATGTCAAATCCCCATTGTCATGGTAACACATTAACATACACATACACACCATTCTTCTTTAGGATGTGGTACATAGTGTGTGGTATGCAACACTGGGGGGCATGGAGGCTGCTGCTGTGTCCTGCTGCTGTTGTGTGAGTGTGTGTGTGTGTGTGTGTGTGTGTGTCCTGTGTTAGTTGTTACAGACTTGGGACTGAAGTGGACAGTGTAGGCTCAGGGCAGTCATCACTAGACAGGCCGGCTACTTCTGATGTCTGCACACATGACGCTACTGTGCACTTCACAAGCAGCCACACACTCACACACATTCAGCAGCAGAGGAGAGCACGCAAGCAGGCGTCTGCTTATTCACACACACACACACACACACACACACACACACACACACACACACTCACCACTCAGCAGCCAGCTGGGGGCTGACAGAAACACACTCTATAAATCACACACCTCTGACAGCAACAGCTCTCTCTGTCTCTCTCTCTCCCTTCCTTTCTCTCTCCCTCGCTCCCTCTCTCTCTCTCTCTCTCCCTCTCCCTCTCTCCCGCTCCCTCCCTCCTTCCCTCCTCTAGGCAATCCTGCTCTTTTGACAGCACAGAGTGCAGTATGCTTCTAACAGCCCTCTCCCCTCCTTTGGCCTGCTTTGTTCAGCTCAGAGCACACTCTTACACACACAGACACTTTTGGGCTGTATTGTAGTCAAATAGGTGTGTGTGTGTGTGTCTGTGTGTGTGTGTGTGAGAGAGAGCGTGCCCTGTGGCCCTGACACAGAAAGGCAGTGTGCACTCCTGAGCGCCCAGTGTGATCGCAGCAGAAACGAACAATATTACACAGTGACCAGATACACAATCATACACACTCTGACACACACAGAGAAACACACACACACACATACATACACTCATACACTCACTGCCACCCACATTTTAGCCCACCTGGGGCTTCAGAGCTCAGCTGGCATAGCGGCCCTCAGTGCAGTGTGTGTGTGTGTGTGTGTGTGTGTGTGTGTGTGTGTGTGTGTGTGTGTGTGTGTGTGTGTGTGTGTGTGTGTGTGTGTGTGTGTGTGTGTGTGTGTGTGTGTGTGTGTGTGTGTGTGTGTGTGTGTGTATGTGATGGTGTGTGTGTGTGTGTGTTGGTGTGTGTGTGTATGTATGTGATTGTAAGTGGGTTTATGTCTGTGTGTAGGTGTGTGTGAGTTCAAATTGGATGTCAGCTATTCAGTTCATTTGCCATGACATGGTCATCTTTAAATATAGAATTCATATACAGTAGGTTGCAACTCACATAAAATGCAATGCATACATTGTTACATCATGCTTACATGTTCTGATATTTTGTCTTAATTTAGTAAAACTGTGTGTGTGTGTGTGTGTGTGTGTCTGTGTCTGTGTCTGTGTCTGTGTCTGTGTCTGTGTCTGTGTCTGTGTCTGTGTCTGTGTCTGTGTCTGTGTCTGTGTCTGTGTCTGTGTGCTTTTTTTTCAAGTAAGCAAATGTATGTTGGTGGTTCCGTGTACCTTGAAGGCTTTGTACCAAAGGGAATCTCCCTCCATTCTAGCCTACAATCTTCGTGCTTATGACTTTGGCTAGCCAAGTGTGTGTGTGTGTGTGTGTGTGTGTATATGTGTCTGTGTGTGTGTGTGTGTGTGTGTGTGTGTGTGTGTGTGTGTGTCTTCAATGGAACATATTTAGTAAGCTCCAAGTCCGTCTGTGTGTGTGTGTGTGTGTATGTGTGTGTGTGTGTGTGTGTGTGTGTGTGTGTGTGAGAGAGTGTGTGTGTGAGGGAGTGTGTGTGTGTGGCTGTGAGTCAGGGTGAGATTTTGGCCGTGCTAAAAGATGGCAGCAGGAGAGGGGAAGTCCCCCTCGTGTGGAGAGGTGGGGGCGAGGCGTGTGTGTGTGTGTGTGTGTATGTGTGTATCAGCACAGGTGGGGGGGGGGCGAGGCAGGACGTTGCCACGGTACGGGGTGTGGCGGGGGCGGCAGGGGCGGAACTGCAGAGAGCGAAGGAACTCAGGGGCAGAGCCAGCGGGTGTGTGTGCGTGCGTGTGTGTGTGTGTGTGTGCGTGTGTGTGTGTGTGTGTGGGTGTCGTGGGTGGGGGTGGGGGTAGCGTTTATTTGTAGCACGCTCCCAAGCGAGTTTCCTGTCTCTCGGAGGTGAAAACCTGGGAGCATGTGAAGCTCTAAGACAGCCCATCTGTTAGTGGCCGGCCCTTGGACGACTGTCAAGCCGGCGCTAAAAATACGCCGCGCTAAAAAGTGCGCCGGGCGGCAAAGGTGATTTTTCATTTTGTGTTTAAAAAGGGAGCGGAGAGGGACTGGGGGGGCCCTCGCGTCCTGAGAGCGGAGGATGGCTGCACACCGGCCCCCTCCTCTCCTCTCCCCTCCACTCCTCTCATCCCTCTCTCTCTCCCTCCCTCCCTCCCTCCCTCCCTCTCTCCGTCTCTCTCCCTCCCGCTATCTCCGGGTTTCCTCTTCCTGTGTTCTCTCTCTCTTCCTGTCCTGGTTGTGGCACGAGAGGCCAGCAGAGTGCGCTCTTCTGAATAATTGCTCTGCAGACTCACATCCTGTTTGTGTGTGTGTGTGTGTGTCTGTGTGTGTCATATGGGCACGCTTGTGCTTTACAAAATGTGAATGTGTATCTTAGCCATAATTAATATATTTGCACGGATTTCTTTTTCTTTGTGTGTGTGTGTTTGTGTGTGTGTGTCAGAGACCAGCTCAGATTTCTCTGTAACCCTGCTCTCCCTGCACACCTCTATGTCACTGTGTGTGTGTGTGTGTGTGTGTGTGTGTGTGTGTGTGTGTGTGTGTGTGTGTATGTGTGTGTGGTTATCTGTGATGAATGTGTGTTTGTAAGTATGTGTTTGATATTTGCGTTTATCTGTGATGCATCTCTCCACTCAAATGTCATCAAGGCCCCTCCATAGTTGCCCCCCGCCCCAAGTATGCCCCCCACCCTCTGTAGTGTACCCCTCTGTTGTCAGTGTCCCCCCCCCCCCCCCACCCCACCCTCTGTAGTGTACCGCTCAATGGTGTTTTTTGCCCCCAATGGCACCTTCCAGGCAGACCTATAATTGTACCCCTCTGTTGTCAGTGTTACCCCCCCCCCCCCCACCACCCTCTGTAGGGGGTACCCCTCTGTTGTCAGAGTTACCCCCCCCCCCCCCCCCCCACCCTCTGTAGGGTACCCCTCTGTTGTCAGAGTTACCCCCCCCCCCCCCCCACCCTCTGTAGGGTACCCCTCTGTTGTCAGAGTTACCCCCCCCCCCCCCCCCCCCCCCCTCACCCTCTGTAGAGTACCCCTCTGTTGTCAGAGTTACCCCCCACCCTCTGTAGGGTACCCCTCTGTTGTCAGAGTTACCCCCCCCCCCCCCCACCCTCTGTAGGGTACCCCTCTGTTGTCAGAGTTACCCCCCCCCCCCCTCTGTAGGGTACCCCTCTGTTGTCAGAGTTACCCCCCCCCCCCCCCTCACCCTCTGTAGAGTACCCCTCTGTTGTCAGAGTTACCCCCCCCCCCTCTGTAGGGTACCCCTCTGTTGCTAGTGTTACCCCCCCCCCCCTCTGTAGGGTACCCCTCTGTTGTCAGAGTTACCCCCCCCCCTCTGTAGGGTACCCCTCTGTTGCTAGTGTAGTGTTGCAGGTAGTTCTGTTGCCCCAGTCTGCCCCTCCTAGAGAACTGCACCATGTTCCACTCTAAAGCCTCCCTGACAGCACTGCGTCTCCCGGGAAACCACCAAACTGGGAACCAGGCGCCCCCACGGCAGCTTGCACTCACACACTCACTCACACACACCCACACACACACACCCACACACACACACACACACACACACACACACACACACACAAACGTAGACAGGCGAGCATGTGTTATTGAATCTGACATGATGGTAGTCTGGTTCGTCAGGTTGTGCCTGCTATGAACATGCGTTTTGCATTTGTGTGTCTGTGTGTGTGTGTGTGTGTGTGCGTGTATGTGTGTGTGTGTGTGTGTGTGTGAGTGAGAGAGGCAGTCACAGGGAATCATAGATTTGATTTTCTCCTTTATCTCCATCTCCTGCTCCCCTCCCCCTCTCTCCTCTGTCTGTGTGTGTGTGTGTGTGTGTGTGTGTGTGTGTGTGTGTGTGTGTGTGTGTGTGTGTGTGTGTGGATCTGTGCATTAGTAATGCGACG
>NC_085003.1:30929817-30939817 GCF_963854185.1 Sardina pilchardus
TCCTATTTTTTGGAACAAAAGAAAAAATGAAGGAAAAAAAAACCTTGTCTGATTTTAGTCTCTAGAAAATGTTTCACTTCTCTTGTCCTCTGTTGCTTCCCGTATCCAACTTTAGAGCCTGTTTTCCTTCCTCTTTTTATTTTCGTCCTTTTATGTTTTTTTTTCCATTTGTTTTTTTTCCTCTGTCTGGTTTTTTGTACCTTTTAAGTTCTTGCAAATTGGTACTTGTGGTGTGTTGTGATTGCTTGCCAGTCGTAATATTTTTTTTTTCCTTTTTATTATTATTGTTAAATATTTTCTTTTTCTAATTACAATTTTAAAAAGGCAAAAAACAAATAAAGTTACAAAAAAAAACAAATGTAATGGTTTTGATTGGATTTTCCGGTTTATGGGCCTTATGGTTGTTGTAAAAATGAATATCATCAATTTCAGTGCAACTGGATGATGTCTGCTTTTTAAATGTGAATTAACCAGATTGCAATAACTAGTACCGTTGAAAAAAAAAGAAACAAATAAATAAAAACGTGAATAAAGGGAACGTGTGCATATGCTGTGAGTCTTTTTTCAAACAATGGGTCACCCTCAGCGGAGCACAAAGCCCCAGTGTACCCCAAGACTCGCCATGCTTCACTGGCTCTGGGCTTCAAACAAAAACACACATTTCTTTTTCTTTTTTTGTTTTGCTGTTTTCCCTCTTTTTTCCCACAAAAACACCAAGGAATAATTGAATAAGCTGAGCTATTAGCTGAGCAACAAAAAAATCAGTGTTGAATAGATTTTTGTTTAAAAATAAATAAACATCTTCTGTATGAAACATGTTTAGTGGCTGACCTCAGGAGTGGAAGAGCATAGACTCCTCTATGGAGTATGCATCCATCTCATCTCTCTGAATATCATTTCAGAGTCAATTTGGTGCGGAGGTCTGTGACTCCGTGGGTCAATACAGTGATTATCACTTAACAATTGACACAAAGTGTCAACAGCACCACTAAGGTGGTGACTGTAGCCTGTACACACTGTAAAGCACCATGAGACATGTAGTGTTTTGGCGCTGTATACATTAAATTAAATTGAAATTGATATTGAAAAATGTGGCATACAAATAATGTATCAGACAATGGTGATTGTGTAAAAAAACTCTATTTTGATGTCCAGATGTATCAGAGTGTATGGATGATGGTGGTGATGCACAATAGTGTTAACAATGTGTCATACAGCCCTTTGAACATACACCTCGAGCACAGTATGTCACATCTGTATGTTCATATTAGCAAATACACCCCAGGCCAAAAAAGCTGACTGACTGCCTTTATCCAGTGCCAATATAACAACTTCACTGATCCAACAGATAGGACTGGACTATGTCCCTCATCACAAAAGTCAACACTGATCGGAGCACTAACAGATTACACACAAAATGCGTCTTATTTTAATGCATTAGGTCTTAACATTAGATGTGAATACTACAGTCAGTCACTTCATGCCTGCAGAGCCAGAATAATGTATATTTAATGTATATTTTGTACATGTGTAATTTAAAGGGATATTCCGCCATTTGTGGAAATACGCTCATTTTCCACCTTCCCTCGAGCAAAACAATCGATATTTACCTTGTTCCCGTTCATCCAGCCATTCTGTGAGTCTGGCGATACAACTTTTAGCTTCAGCCTAGCATAGATCATTGAATCGGATTAGACCATTAGCTTCTCGCCTGCTAGCTTAATGTTTAAAAGTGACTAATATTTCTGGTAATTTTCCCATTTAAAACGTGTGTCCTCTCAAGTTAGAAAGTGCAATAAGACCAACTGAAAATGAACCCGGCCGTTTTTCTTGGCTGATTTGACATGGAACTACATTCTCATCTGGCGTAATAATCAAGGCAACTTGCAGCTACTGGCACTACTACTGCTTGATGTCTATGGGGACTATTTTCAGATGCTGCATACGATATCACTGCGCCTATGGTACGTTTGCAAGTTGCCTTGATTATTACGCCAGATGAGAGTGTAGTTCCATGTCAAATCAGCCTAGAAAAACGCCAGGTTTCATTTTCAGTTGGTCTTATTGCACTTTCTAACTTGAGAGGAGACACGTTTTAAATGGGAAAATTATCAGAAATCTTAGTCACTTTTAAACATGAAGCTAGCAGGCGAGAGGCTAATGGTCTAATCCGATTCAGTGATCTATGCTAGGCTGAAGCTAAAAGTTGTATTGCCAGACTCACAGAATGGCTGGATGAACGGGAACAAGGTAAATATCGATTGTTTTGCTCGAGGGGAGGTGGAAAATGAGCGTATTTCCAAAAATGGCGGAATATCCCTTTAAGCATACAACTGTCAGCTCCAGTTTTACTCCACTTTATTTTCATTTTCATTATGTGTGAGCACGGTGTGTTAGTGACACAGCCGGCAGCTTCATGGTTATGATGATACCGTACGATAATGTAGCCTACAAATTACAGTTTGTCCAAATTTACAGAAGACTGGGTGTTTGCAAGTACAGTATTACAGTAATGATTACTGTGTTATATTTTGTCTGCACATACAGTCATATCACATTATGTGAATTTATTATTTTTTTTCTGATGAAAAATCTTTATCCAAACATGCACATCTACATGGGGTGGAATTCACAGTAATACAATGTGAAAATACTGATAATTAACGTAGACTATTTTATAATTAAACTACCACAATGTCCCCTGAAATACTCTAGTGACTGCAGTGTTTTTAGCATCACCTTATTGAGGAAGTTCATCTGCGTCACATCAAGCTGAGCTACACAAAGACACATTAGATTGCACAATGCTGTACGAAACAGAAATAGACAGTTACTTGTTAGACACAATTTTGTGTGTGTTCTCATCCAAAGTCAGCGGGGCATGCAGCTTAGAGAGATGTCAAGACACTTGTTCCATGAATCCTTGCAGACCACAGAAGGTCACGCAAGCTGCGCTTCCTTTTTTTGTGAACCAACACTGACACAGTTCACGTCAGTCCAATCAAACTGTGGGTTGCAATGAAGAGGAACGGTGGCACACAGACCACAAATGAAGAGAAGAAGTGGCAGACAGAAGTCAAGCAAGCTATGCTTTCTCTTTAGTCGAATGAACAGTTGATTAATTTGAGGAAAAGCATAAGATGGTCTCAACACATTGGGTCTATCTGTATGTGAAGTTACATCATACTGTATACTAGGCTGGATGCACTTCCAGGAAATACGCTCTAAGGATAAACAGTGCTGGGTCATACACTAATTGAAATGTATTAGATAGGCACACATTAGTTCATGTCTACTATATTATTGTGTGCACTGGCCTTGTCCAAAAAAAATCTTAATAAATCTTAATAAATATTCAGCATTAACCTGCATGCTCAATTTAATTTTATAGTCTAAAATGTTTCATTAAACAGGGTAAAATAAATAAGCTCAGTTTTATCAGTGAGGGAGTGTTGTGGAATTGCAAATTAGCTTAAGGGAGAAAATTCAGGCGAAAACTTCCATCATTTTATCTACCAACCATTTATATGCTTTAATCTACTGAGGCTTCCACTCATCATTTTTTTCACAACTACACTGGTTTAATTGCATCCATGTGTTAAAGCAGCTGGCTTAGCCGTTGAGTCTCATAACTTCTGCCGGACAGAAGGTCGGTTCGGTTCCCAGAAATCAGTCATCGGAACGCATCGATATAGCACGGTGCCCAGGGGGCATTTGGTGCTTGCTAGTAGGAGAGGGGAGTCAATCTAACCAGAATACGATGTGATTTAAGTAGCCTAAATTAGGTTTGAGCAAAAAAAAAAAAAAAAAAAGGATTCCGTCAAATTAGACCAATATAATGTGAGACACGGAGTGTTAAATTCTGTCTAGTTCCCTAAAATGACCAACAGAAAAGTCATACTGAATTGTTTAATTATTTTCTGTGACGCCTTGAGATGACAAGGAGGCGTTTTTTTATTCTTATTATTTCTAATCTAAACTCTCCAAAGCTCCGTTAATGACCTTTAGATCACAGATCACATCGCTAATAACGGGTCAGATTTTAGACATCAGATATGAGTTGCATCAGCCTGCCTACTGTACTTAATGAGATAGTAACCTATCCCAATTTAAATATTGGGTCATCTGTGTTGTTGCAACATGCGCCACTCACTGGTAAAACAATAGAAAAGTGTAATTAAAAGTTAATGGCGAGTTGTTTTGGTCATAAAACAACCTAATCATGCCAAGGCGCACTTGACCGACCTCTGTAGAACAGAGGACTTTTGTCCGTGGTCAGCTCAACAAGTCGCGGGGGCTTTCTGTCATCTGCTCAGCAGCCGCGACTCGACGTGACTTCACCGAGTCATCTGTGTCCCAAAACTATGAGCTCACTATAGAACCACTGAGACTAAGGGATCGTGTACATCTTACCCCACAAATTCATTAGCGAAGAGACTTATGGCCACATAAATTTCATCAAGCATCAACTGAAATATGTTTATTTGTATCTCTTAATTCGATGTGAAACTTATTTTTGATGCATTGCATTTCCTTCTCATCCTGCTGAACTGTAGATGTCATTCTCGTCCTACAAACGGTTTTATTTGATTGGAATTTGTTGTCTCTCCCTAAAAACTCATCTGACACACACTAAGGAAGGCAAAAAAGTTTGCCAAAATAATCGGTACATCATTACTGGCCCAGCTCGGGATCCACTGACAGTCAATGTCTTTCTAAAAACTAGCTATTTTGCATTAGTTGGATGGAACGAGGTAACGTTTTTCCCTTGCTAGATCTTTGTGTCAGATGCTCTTCGTCCGCTTTTTAGTTCCGGGTGTGTTAGAGCAGAAGGCAGCCCGTTAGTCAGCGGGCTACTCACCACTGTTTTGCAATCACATAACTTGTGTCAATTTCGCCGTGATCTACAGGAGAAATACGTTATCATTTATGCATTATAGTTGAAACGAGGGGACCACAGGGGAGAATGGCGGCGGTGCTACTGTCAGAAACGGAGATCAGGCATCGGTCTATGGCAGAGGAGGATCCGAACGGGAATGAGCATGGGGCGGCTGCTCGCAGCACGGCACCTCGCTGGGGACCGCAGCACGCAGGGGCCCGCCAGCTCGCCCAACTGTACTCCCCGGGTAAGACCACGAGCTTGAAAACATGTCAAATAGGAAGCTGCAATACCAGTAAGCCTGAAAGAGCACATACCCCACGTTGCCCTGTCCGCCTTTACCCGATAACGCACCACATACTGTAGGCTGCACAGCAGGCTACAACGCTCTAATGTAAACATCCTCTCAGTACATGAGGTTTTGTGGACACTACCGTTTTCGAGGTTCTGTGTGTATGCTACTGGGGACTGTGTGTAAGAAACAGGACAGTATTTTGTTCGAGACGCCATACTATCGTCATGGCACTGTGCTGCATTAGCCTTTGTAAGTCAATAAAATTAGGTTATGAGGTTATGTCGATGTGCCTTGCTGTTGCACCCCTCTGCCAAGGTAGCCCCTCAGAAGGCTGCAGATTCAGTATCAGCACTTGAGGAGCAGCCGCTTAGCTCACATGTCCACAATGAAAGGACGAACTTTCCTCTTCCTTGGGGCAAGACTGGTCATTGTTTAGACAACACAGCGAGCCCACTGTCAGAGCGATGAATGCTCACCCGTTGTCCTCTCCCCACTCTCCACCGTCCCTCCATACACACACACACACACTCACACACACACACTCACACACACACACTCACACACACACACACACACACACACACACACACACACACACACACACATACATACACACACACACACACACACACACACACACACACACATTATATACACAGAGAGACAGGCCAGATGCCTGAGGCAACTTCGACTGTTCGTTGGTGGTATGACACGAGATAAACAATCTAATGCATGCTCAAGGTTTGACTGTCATCCAGCAGCTGGGCTTAACGAAGAGCACTCTGCCTTGGTCAATGCGCCTCATGCTTTAGGGGATCAGTGGCGACGTTAAAAGCCCCCGGCTACCCTGGGTGGGTATTAGAAAGATTTTTTTTTTGTCCAGCCTGTGCCCCCTTGTCGGGCACGAGCTCTCAGACTACAGCACTCTTTTGCGCGCGAGCACAGATTGTGTTTTAAAGTGCAGTTAAAAATAAGTCCATTTCATTTGTCACGAGTGGCTTGTAGCACGTACTGTCAAAAGTGCCGTTTACTTACTAACCTGCTTGTGTGTAAAGGGCGTTTTCAGGAACGCCTGAATGAGAGTTAGATGTATTCAGACATCCACCCACTAAGATACGTTAGGCTATCTGAGCAGTGATCGGTCATTTTCGGTCGTAATACCAGCCTCTGAGAGTTGCCTCTGAGAGTTAACAAAGTTCTTCACGACGTCACATTTTAAGGGAAGATGTTTTGTCTGTGTATCCTCTTTGTATTACCTCTTTGCTCCGTCGGTAGACCTGGCCAGCTGCACAAGGCCACGAGACTGCTATACCAGGTTAATTGTATATGATCAGTAAAAACATTAAACTGAGAGTTGTGATGCAACTGATAGAAAAGAAAATTGCACTAGCGTGCGGAAGAGGTCTATCTTTCAAAGGAGACGGTTACGCATGTCATTGCGGAGGGTTAGTTACTAGTCACATTTAGAGAATATGACATAAGAAGAAGCTTCTCAGAATTCATATTTTGACAACATTAATGAGTCGATCTTGTTCAGTTTCTCTCTACTTCAATTTACCGCCCGTCATACCCAACCTAGCATCGTAACGCATTTCAGTACCATGGACAGCACTGCAGCGGTAAGATAGCGCTGACCTAGGTGCTGAAGTAGTGTAAGGCCTAGCGGGAAATAGAGTTTGTATTGTGCATTCTAATGTAACCGACAAGCTAACCGAACAAACACAAACTCAAACATTTAACTATACTGGGGTCAGCAGTACCAAATCAGTGTGTACATGCTATAAAGATAGAGAGTCTGTTTTGTGAAAAGTTTTTTTAGTGCAATCCATACAACAATCCGTAAAGTTGTGTACATTTTTGCTTGAGGTGCAAGTTTCTTTGTTATGAATGGTAGTGCCATTTGGATAATAGTAACTTTTACTTAATAATTTCAGTGAAGACATATTGCAGGTTTGTTATGTATCATTAGGGTGGCTTTACAGCACAACACAGTTGCGGTTATGGTGCAACACAATATTTCTACAGACGTTCTATAGCATTGCACCAAGCTACACATTGCTCTAGCTTCAGGGCTGAGAATGCAAAGCGTCCAGAGCACTTGTGAGAGTCTGTGTCTGTGCCCTGAACATGATCCGGGGCGCCATAGACCAGCGCTTGGGCCAGCGAACGGCTCTGGAAGGTTCTGGCATTTGGTTGAGGCCCACAGTCGGCACAGGCTGTCTGGAGTTGAAGTGGGTGCAGACTCAGAGCAGACAAGTGGAGGTCAGTCAGGCACAGCTGCAGGGCAGGGGTGTGGGGCGGAGAGGAGAAGGGGGGGATTGGGATAAGGTCAGGGTTGGGTGAAGTATCCGAAACCCACACTTGAGTACAAGTACAGATATTTGATTAGAAAATGTAAAAGTAATCTATAAGCATAATAACAAGTATCTATTATTTGCAGTACTTGAGTATAAGTAGTACATAAGTACTGAGTACAGAGTGCTAGTGAAAGCGTTCGAGGTCAGGTGAGGTGACAACCCCCTCCCATAGCTATATGCTTTTTATGAAAAAAGAAAGCAGTCAGAGCTTTGAATAGGCTATTAAGTTCATGCAGTGCCTTGAAACCAGGTGCCTACATTTCATACACAATATCTTCGAAGCCTGAACAAAGGTATGGCTGCCATTTTTCCCCTGCTGCTTCATTTTAGAAGCCTTTAATGAATTTTATCCAACATGTTTAGAAAGTCAGCTACGTCACGCTTTATAAACACACATTGAAAGCCTAAACAAACCTGCTATTAATGAAAAGCAAGCAGTTTTAACTTGACTTACTTACTTTTAATTTAACTTTCAACAGCCTACATTGGCCTTGGAGTGTGTATGCATTATATATATATTTGTTAGGCCTTAACTCTGTCACTATGTCTTCATTCATTGCTGTGTCCTGTAGTGACATCAGGCCAGCGAATATCTAACATGCTGAATGGAAGCTGGCTTTTGTTTTTCATTTGAACATTCTTTTAGCCTATATACTTTGTACTTAATGCTGCTAATGAAAATGTAGTGGAGTGAAAATCGTTTCACTACTAAATACATTTCATTTTAAAATGTAGAAAAAGTAAAGTATAATTAAGAAGAAAAAAATGTAAGCTAGTAAAGTACAGATACTCCCCATTCATACTTAAGTATTTCTACTTTACATCTGGGTAGGGTGAGATGAGGTGGTGTGGTGTTGTTTGGTGTGCTGTGGTGTGGTGTGCTGTGCTGTGGTGAGGGGTGCTGTGGGCTGGTGTTTGCAGGGGTTGTTGGGTGTGTAGATGCTGTATGGCAGGAGGGCTAGATGTACAGTCGTGGGAGTGGAGCTCTTGCCAGCAGTGTCTGACTCTGAAGCATGAGTGAGCACGGGTCGGAGGATGCCAGGAGAGTCCAGGGCTGGGAAGGAAGGGGAGCAGGACGGCTGCATGTGGACACTGTGGGAGCCTCAGGCCTGTCCAGCGGTGTCGAACGCAAGGCAAAACTCAAATTAGAGTTACTGTGAGAGGTTTTTTTTTCTTTTTTGGGGGGGCATGTGTGTGTGTGTGTGTGTGTTGTACGGCAGGAGGGGTGTGTAACCTGGGACTCTAGTCCCGTCCAGTAGCGTTTGAGACGTGGATGAACATTTGCGAGCGCGTGAGGAGTGCGTATGGGCGTGAGTGTGTGTGTGTGTGTGTGTGTGTGTGTGTGTGTAGTTTTCTGTTGCGATATGGAGCCGGGCTTAGCGGCGATGAGAGGGGATTGATGAGTCTCTCGCTCTGCTCAATGGAGGCTCAGGCTCATTACTGTAACCCTGGGACAGGCAAACAGCTGGACGCCTCTCCCCGCCATATGTTTGTGTGTCATGCACCACCGACTGCTCTTTGCGCTTTTTATCCCACTTTACAGATTCGCTGGGAAATGAGCAGCGTTTTTCTCTCTTTTTTTCCTCTTCTGCTTCTTCCCCCCTTTTTTCTCTCTTTTTTTAAGGCTGGTTTAGGCTTTTCTGATTGCAACCACCAGCCGTCGTGGTTTTGATCACTGGGGCACCTGTTCTCCTCTCCTCGCTCTCTCTCTCTGCTCTGCACTGCTCTCTCTCTCCCTCTCTCTCTCTCTCTCTCTCTCTCTCTCTCTCTCTCTCTCTCTCTCTCTCTCTCTCTCTCTCTCTCTCACTCTCACTCTCTTTCTCTCTGCACCCCTTCCCTTTCCTGCATGCTGTCTCTCATCCCCCCTTTCTCTCTCTCTCTCTCTCTCTCTCTCTCCACTCAGCCTGTTTCTCTCGCTGAAACTGTTGGTGCATGCTCTGTCACACTCACGCCAGGGAGCGGATCATCAGATGTACCCTGTTAACACAGTGCTCCAAACTACCACATCTACTTACTTCTTGTACTTTCATGCTATTGCATTCTGCTGTTCTCCCCATGTGTGTGTGTGTGTGTGTGTGTGTGTGTGTCTGTCTGTCTGTCTGTCTGTCTGTCTGTCTGCACTTAATGTTCAAGTGCCGATAGACTCTGTCTTGCTCTCATGGCTGTGGAACACTTGTCTCCATCTCCCTCTCCCTCCCTCCCTCCCTCTCTCTCTCTCTCTCTCTCATGTGGACACACAGCACTCTCTCTCTTTATGGCCTGGTGTGAATGACTTGTTTTTATCAGTGTTCTCCCACGGCTTGTGTGGCCAGACTGCACCCTACGCAAATCCCGGAGCTGTATCTGTAGCCTGCTCGAGCCGGCGTGGCTGTAGGCTTCACTGTTGATACAAGAGTCTTGCCTGTGCAATAGAGGTCAACGCTGATAGGAGAGAGAGAGTTTTAAATGACTCAGGACACAGACGTGATT
>NC_085003.1:30949817-30954817 GCF_963854185.1 Sardina pilchardus
GGTAGAGATCATGACCTCACTGCTCACGATACACTTGTCCTCATCGAGCCGATTACTCAAGAGCACTGTCAGTAATGGGACACACACACTGCTGCCCACCACCCTCACTCTCTCTCACACACACATACACACACACACACACACACACACTCATACTCGGCAAGTATGCCGTCGGTTGGATCTCCTGTCGGCCGACCTGGCGGACCTCTCGCCGATATCGGTCTGCTGCCCCCTGCTGACCTTTGCACTCCGAGGTCATTAGCATACGCAGCGGCGAAGGCCACCCAGAGGGCTCGCTCTTCACACGCATCACTTCCTGCTGATGAAGTGCTTTTCACATTCGGCTGATGAGTTCATTTTTCACATCTTTGTCATTATGATATGTGTGTGTGAGTGTGTGTGTGTGTGCGTGTGTGTGTGTGGTCTATGGTCTATGGTCTATATGAGACTTCATGATGAAGTTTGATGTGTTTTATCCATTCCTGAAGCTATTTACACACCAGAAGTTGGTAGGTGACTGACTGCATGAGGATATCTTTTGGATTGAATCGTACACTGTGTGAGACTACACACACACGCACACACACATGCACACACGCACACACACACGCACACACAACCACATATACACATATAATATTCAAATGCCTCGGGTTGTCAGGATGTTTTTGTATTTGTTGTTTGCTTCGGATTTGGTCAATATTTAAATGAGTATTTCTCTCTCTCTCTCTCTCTCTCTCTCTCTCTCTCTCTCTCTCTCTCTCTCTCTCTCTCTCTCCCAGGTAAGCGTCTGCAGGAGTGGGTCTGCGTGCTTCTGTGCCTCTCTCTCTTCATCATGAACTTCTCCTTCCTCCTCATCAACTTCTCCACGGTGCACATCTTCAAGATTATCTTCGGCATCGGTACGCTCCGGACCCTCTCCTTCTCCAACACACACACACACACACACACACACACACACACACACACACACACACACCCCAAACTCCGCAACACATCCAAGCCATTAGTCAACCCCACTGGCGTCTGGCTTACACCGATAGCATCTCCTATTAAAGGCAGGAAACAGTGCACTGGTGATAATGACCGGAGCCCTACTGTTGTTTGGCCTGCACTCATAGGGGATGGTTCACCATTAAAGGGGATTGTTTGTCACCAACACCACTGTTTACAGACTCACTGTGCCAGTCATCATCATGGTCATCATCTGGGTCTTAGTGAAAGAGAGTTTTCAGAGTGAAAAGGTTTATTCTTAAAATGCTCTGGAAAGGTAGGTAGGGGTAGCTGTTTTTTCTGTTGGTTTCTTTTGCAGGGTTGGCAGTCTGTAACTCATAATGACCTGTAATACAGGTTGACATGTTACACAGAGTAGAAAGCAAAACATATATTTACTGCTTTGATAAATGGAATCTTCATACATTTAATTTTGACTTTTTTTTAATCATTTGCAAAAATCCCCTCTTTAGTGAAAAAAGATTTCTACAAAGTCATGTTATTTAATTAAAAATATATCTTCACCCCCCCTTAAAGTGACTTTTTTTCCCAATGTTGTGAAATGCTGGGTCATTGGTGTCTTCACACATGCCTGTGTGTGTGTGTGTGTGTGTGTGTGTGTGTGTGTGTGTGTGTGTGTGTATGTGAGGTACATTTCTCCACTGTTTCCCCACGCTTGTGGTTCTTGTAAATTGATCAGCTATTGATCGCCTAGACAGGGGCGCTGGAACGTGAGGGAGGAAGGAATCACACAGTGTTGGGGCTCTTCAGTTAGTCTACTAATAATCCATGGCCTCTGAAACATCCGTCTCTATATTTCACTACACACACTTAGTGTGTGCAAATGGGAATCATCCCCATCCCTCCCCAGTAGTCTCTGAATACTCGTCAATATGTGTGTGTGTGTGTGTGTGTGTGTGTGTGTGTGTGTGTGTGTATACAACTATTTAAGAAGTGTATATAAATATATATATATACAGCGCCCTCCACAATTATTGGCACCCCTGGTTAAGATGTGTTCTTTAGCTTCTAATAAATTCTTTTTTTTTCCAAATAATATAGGACCACACTGAAAAAAAAGCGTAAAATCCAACCTTTAATACAAGAGCATTTATTTAGAAGGAAAAAAATCCCACATTAATAAATAATTATTCTTCATAAAATCACCTGTTCCACAATTATTGGCACCCCTAACAATTCCTAGGAAATAAATGTAATTAAAGTATTTCTGTCATTTCTGTCATTTCTACAGTAGTTTACAAAGTCAATCAGAGTATGTAGGAACATTTAATTAGTAATTCTTAACATCCTGTTTCCCTGGGCTATCAATATGACGTGACACAGAGGCCATTTCTCTTCAACATGGGAAAGACAAAGGAACACACTGTTCAAGTAAGGCAGATGTGTGTCGACCTTCACAAGTAAGGCAATGGCTATAAGAAAATAGCCACTCGCACACCTGCCCATATCTATGGTCAGAGGAATCGTTAAGAAGTTTAAAACAACTGGAACAGTGGTAAACAAGCCTGGAAGAGGACGCATGTTTATTTTGCCACCACGCACAGTGAGGAGGATGGTAAGAGAAATAAAAAAAATCTCCAAAACTCACTGTTACAGAATTGCATCAAATGGTTGCATCTTGGGGTCACAAAGTCTCCAAAACAACCATCAGGCACTATCTACATGCCAACAAGTTGTTTGGGAGGCATGCAGGGAAAACAACCTTTCTCACTCAAAATCATGAGCACAAACGTCTGGAGCGGTACTGGGCCTTCAACTGGGACCGTGTGCTTTGGTCAGATGAGACAAAGTTAGAGTTTTTTGGCAACAAACACTCTAAGTGGGTCTGGCGTAACAAAAAGATGAGTATGCAGAACAGCACCTCATGCCCACTGTGAAGTATGGGGGAGGATCGGTGATGCTGTGGGCCTGTTTCTCTTCCAAAGGGCCTGGGAACCTTGTTAGGGTGCATGGCATCATGAATGCTTTGAAATACCAGGACATTTTAAATCAAAATCTGGTGGCCTCTGCCCGAAAGCTGAAGATGGATCGTCACTGGGTCTTTCAGCAAGATAATGACCCTAAACATATGGCCAAGTCTACACAGAAATGGTTCACCAGACACCGTATCAAGCTCCTACCATGGCCATCTCAGTTCCCAGACCTCAACCCCATTGAAAACCTGTGTAGTGAGTTGAAGAGGAGAGTGCAGAGGAGAGAACCCAGGTCGTTGGATGATTTGGAGATTTTGTGCAAAGAGGAATGGTCGAAGATCCCTCTTTCTGTTTTCTCTAATCTTGTGAAACATTATAAGACAAGATTATGTGCTGTTTTATTAGCAAAAGGGGGTTGTACAAAGCATTTACATCAGGGGTGCCAATAATTGTGGCACACCTGATTTGATGTAAAATAATTATTTCTTAATGTGGGATTTTTTCCCTTCTAAATAAATGCACTTGTATTAAAGGTTGGATTTTACGCTTTTTTTCATTGTGGTCCTATATTATTTGGAAAAAAAATGAATTTATCAGAAGCTAAAGAACACATCTTAACCAGGGGTGCCAATAATTGTGGAGGGCGCTGTATATGCTTCTTAAATAGTTGTGTGAAATCTGTTGTGACTAATAAACACTCACTTTAAATACTGGTTATTGGCCTTTGCCTGCTATTTTGATGTCCTTAATTCTCATTCTCTCTTCTATCTATCTATCTCTCTCTCCCTCCCTTTTTTTCTTTCTCTCTGTCTCTCTCTTCTCTCTTCTCTCTCTCTCTCTCTCTCTCTCTCTCTCTGTCCCTTTCTCTGGTCCTCTCTGCAGTGGCTGGGATTGTCATGGCAGACTTTGCCTCGGGGATGGTGCACTGGGGAGCGGACACCTGGGGCTCGGTAGACATCCCCGTCATTGGGAAGGTGAGTGCAAGCCAGGCCAAGAGCTGCTGCTGCTGCTGCGCCTCCATCAGTTCCATGGTGCATAGCGGCCATGCGTGCCCAGGGAGTCAGAATTTCAGCACTGATCCCCGTTCAGCATTTCACCAAATTAAGAGACATAACATGCTGAGCTTAAATTGAAGATGTCCTTATACTTCGAGCCCCTAATATAAATGTTGGCCACGTGCAGTGTCTGGGCCATGCGCTAAAGCTAATATGTGAGGTGTGGGGGCATGTCTGTGCACAGGGGCTTGCCTATGGTGTTAGATGAACTCTAATGATTGTGATGGGCATTACCCTTATACTCTTCTCAGAGCGGTAGATAAAACAGAGTGGCGACACTCCCATAGACCTCCATAGGAAAAAATGGCAGCGCTTTTTCCAGGCTATTTCCTCGTTATGGGGCTTTTGGAACTGTTTACAGCCAATCTCTTGGTCAGTAGTCAATGAGTTAATTGATTACACCTTCCAGCATCAGAAGTACATCCCACCCTCCTGCGATTCAGCCATTCAGCACAGTTTTTTTTGGAACTGTTGATCGTGGCGGCAACATCAAAGAGTGTCGCAACTCTCTCTATCTATGGCTCTGACTCTTCTCTACTCATTGCCTGACTTTGCCCCCCTTCCTGTCATTTAAATTAGGGCACGTAGGGCACCTAGTTGGACAGAAGAAATGTTTTGTTGACTTTGTCCACACAGGACTATATCTAGCATTTATCAGACATGATGGGCAGGCTCAGAGTAGTATTTATTACTTATTACACACACGCACGCAGGCACGCAGGCACGCACACACACACGCATACACACACTACTTGGGGATGCCCCATCAATTGTCTTACTCATTACAACCAGTCGTAATAACACACATGCAGATTTATACAGTGCACATACTCATACCTAAACATTAACACACAATAGGCTGTTGGCATTTAAAGGTTATGTGTAATCCAGGATGGATTTGGTCCATAATGAAGTACAGTACATCCACAATGTGTTCAAAACACATACATACCCCTTGCCTCACCTTATTATCACAACCAGCCTTTTACATGCGCGCACACACACACACACACACACA
>NC_085003.1:30959817-30962317 GCF_963854185.1 Sardina pilchardus
CACACATACACACACACGCATGTATACACACACACACACACACTTTCTCTCTCCCTGTATGTATGTGTGTGTGTGTGTAGGGGGGTGTTTATACTCCTCTATGTATCTTTTCTTCCTCTACATGCTTTTCTTGTGGTATATCAAAAACTACCACTGTTACTACTGAACTGTTTTCTGCACCATCGTTGCCCCTTGTCTGTTAAAGATGGCAAATGATCTCTTGCTCTCTCTCTCACTTTCTCTTTCTCTTTTTCTTTCTCTTTCTCTTTCTCTTTCTCTTTCTCTCCCTCACTTGTCCTCTCACTCACTGCATGCCAACCTGTCTCTCTCTCTCTGACCTATTGGATCAGGTATAATTCAAGTAAGACACCTGTGGACCTAGATATACAGCAAATGATACATCACAATATCTCAAAGGCATCATAGTATCATAGATGCATTTCAGTGGTCCTAAGCCGGGCTGGGTTGTGCTGGGCTGGCTAGTCTGTGTAGTGCTGTGCAATGCTGTGCTGTGCTGTGCTGGTCTGTGCTGTGCTGGACTGGACTGGACTGTGCTGGACTGGACTGGACTGTGCTCTGCTGTGCTGTGTAGTGCTGTGCAATGCTGTGCTGTGCTGTGCTGGTCTGTGCTGTGCTGTGCTGTGCTGTGCTGTGCTGGACTGTGCTGGACTGGACTGGACTGTGCTGTGCTGTGCTGTGTAGTGCAGTGCAGTGCAGTGATGTCCAATGCTGTGCTGTGCTGTGCTGGACTGGACTGGACTGTGCTGTGCTGTGCTGTGCTGTGTAGTGCAGTGCAGTGCAGTGATGTCCAATGCTGTGCTGTGCTGTGCTGTGCTGTGCTGTGCTGTGCTGTGCTGTGCTGTGCTGGGCTGGGCTGGGCTGTTCTGTGCTGTTCTGTGCTGTGCAGTGCAGTGATGTCCAATGCTGTGCTGTGCTGTGCTGTGCTGTGCTGTGCTGTGCTGTGCTGTGCTGGTCTGTGCTGTGCTGTGCTGTGCTGTGCTGTGCTGTGCTGTGCTGGACTGGACTGGACTGTGCTGTGCTGTGCTGTGTAGTGCAGTGCAGTGCAGTGATGTCCAATGCTGTGCTGTGCTGTGCTGTGCTGTGCTGTGCTGTGCTGTGCTGTGCTGTGCTGGACTGTGCTGGACTGGACTGGACTGTGCTGTGCTGTGCTGTGCTGTGCAGTGCAGTGATGTCCAATGCTGTGCTGTGCTGTGCTGTGCTGCGCTGTGCTGGACTGTGCTGTGCTGTGCTGTGCTGTGCTGTGCTGTGTAGTGCAGTGCAGTGCAGTGCAGTGATGTCCAATGCTGTGCTGTGCTGTGCTGTGCTGGGCTGTTCTGTGCTGTGCTGTGCTGTGCTGTGCTGTGCTGTGCTGGGCTGTGCTGTGCTGGGCTGTGCTGGGCTGTGCTGTGCAGTGCAGTGATGTCCAATGCTGTGCTGTGCTGTGCTGGGCTGGGCTGTGCTGGGCTGTTCTGTGGTGAGTGGCATATGGAGGCCAAGACTCTGCAGTGGAGCTCCACCTGGGCTCTCCCTGCACAGACAGAGTGCACCTCGCCCGTCTGGATAAGTAATGACAGCAGGCCTGTCATGTAATGAGAGAACTGCCCCCTCATCTATCTCCCTGTACTGCTCACAGTCACGCTGACACACACACATACATTCTCTCATACACAGACACACACACACATACACACACACACACACACACACACACACACTCACTCACTCACTCACTCACTCACTCACTCACTCACTCACTCACTCACTCACTCACTCACTCACTCACTCACTCACTCACACGAGCATGCACACACGCTCACTTGCACGCACACACTCGTTCACAGACACACTCACTGCCTTTGTCATACACACACTGGTGTGCTCTCACTTCTCTCATACACAGATACACACACTCAGTCACTCAGTCACTCAGTCACTCAGTCACTCACTCACTCACTCACTCACTCCCCTGCTCTCTCTTTCTCTTTCTCTTTCTCTCAATCTTTTAATCTGTCTCTTAATTCAACTCACCGCCTCTCACAACTCTCCTCCTCTCATCTATCCTCACGTGTGTTTTCTCTCCTCTCTGTCTTTTTCTCTTCAGGCGTTCATCCGTCCATTCCGGGAGCACCACATTGACCCGACGGCCATCACGCGCCACGACTTCATCGAGACCAACGGAGACAACTGCATGATCACCATCCTGCCTCTAGCACACATGGCCTACAAGTTCCTCAGCTACACGCCGGGTGAGACACACATGCACAAGCACACACACACACACACACACACACACACACACACACACACACACACACACACACACGCGCACACACATTTGATTACTTTTATTTGGACCCAGAAGACAAGCAAATGATACAAGATCCAAACACTGTGGGAAAAGTCAATGACATGGTGACAGATCTACTAGGCTTACACACTTATTAATGTAGCATTCAAGATTCAAGGATAAACAAAGCATCTTCGTCTCCATATTTGCCTA
>NC_085003.1:30974817-30987317 GCF_963854185.1 Sardina pilchardus
CCACCTCCAGTATGTCACGACTTATCAGGCATCCCGGCTCCATCTGTCCACGTCCCCAAACACACACCACCACCACAGCGAAAGGGTTTGATTGGCCAACCGAGCTCTCATCTCCTGCCTCTGCTGAGCGGCTCGTGAGCATGTATCGCCGGGTCCATTGACTCAACTGAATGTGTCCCCCCCTGAATGTCATGCAAGCAGAAAGTACATCATACACAAGCCTTAACTGACCAGTCACACACACACACACACACACACACACACACACACACACACACACACACACACACACACACACACACACACACACACACACACACACACACACACACACACACACACACACACACACATTCTTTCATACCCTTTTTACAGACCAAGACAATTGTTGTTCGTGGACTAGTGCTGACAGAGTTTTGTGTGAAAGTGTGTGTGTGTGGAGGTTTACAGTAGATGTTAGATGATGACTTTAAGGTTGGGAATTATTTGTGGTGATGTTATACATCAGAAAAGGTCAAAGGTCACCAGGAACTTTGGGATGTTTTTTTTGGGATGTCATTTTTCTTTGTTTTCATTTGTCTTTGCACTTTATTGCGTTAACCAATTATTCATGTAACAGATGTCTAACAAGCCAAAATACCCCTTCCCCATCACACACACACACACACACACACACACACACTTTCACAACACAGACACCCAAAGATCTGCACGATAGGGTGCAAATGCAAACACACAGAGGCATAATTCTCCACACACATGCACACACAGAGAAACATATCAAAGTACACCCACACAAACTCTGCCTGTATTAGGATGCAGCCATACTCCATGTTATGTTACTGTTGAAATGTCTCCTCCTTCATGTCCCAACCAACAGCTGCACTGTCCCTAGTTTGATTTCACTCTGTCTCTCTCTGGCTTTATAATTTTCTATTTTTTTAACGAAACGATCAGCCTTGTATTTATTCTTACTCTCCATCTCGCAGCTGATGCTTGCTGCTAGTCTGCCTTAAATCAATGTTTGTATTAGCGGTTTGATTTATTAAATATCTCCTAAATGAACTCAAGGACGTCAGTGTTTTTTTATTTAATTCCTGTACCCTCCATCTGTACCTTCGTTGTGAAACGTGAATAAATTCCCAGGTGTGTGTGATTAAAACCTTCGGTCAATTCAGCTTACAGGCAAGCAGGTCAACAATATCCTAATGCCTGAATTATAGTTACCTGCTGAAGTAGAGAGGGAGGTAGAGAGGGAGTTTATGGACCTGGACACACACAAAGCACACATACACACGTACAGTATACACATGTATACACACACACACACACACACACACACACACACACACACACACATTCACATGCACACACACAGAGAGACACAACACACACACACACACACACACACACACACACACACATACACACACACACACACACACACACACACACACACACACACACACACACACAGAGAGAGAGAGACACATACAGTACATACATACACACACACACACACGCACACACCTATACAAACACACTGTACTCACACATAAAAATGATGAACTTTCACACCACTGACTATCTTGACCCCATGAAAAGCTATCGTTAGTCGTTAAAAAGAATGGCTCGAGTTGTTTTTGTGTGCCCTGGCACCAGGACTCCTCCGGTTGTTTTCAGTGGGAGCCAAGCGCAGACATGACCGACTTAAACCCCATTTTGTGAGATCGAGCTCGGTCAGCTGGAACTGATGCGTTCAGGAGTGATGCTCGCTGAACAGCAACTCTGGAGCGCTCTCTAGTGGCCGAATGTCAAAACAGCAATGTCTGAGGTGGTTACCGCTTTATTGATTCTTTTTTTCACTTATAAGTATGAAATTTTATAGTTGCTCGATTAGACTCATCACACCCTGCGGGACATTTTGAGTGTGACTGAAAATATTATCAGAAAGGCGTGTGTGTACGTGGATCCATGTCCGCATATGCATTTAATTCTGCGCTTACAATGTGCATGTGTATGTTTGTGTGTGTACAGTATGTGTGTGTGTGTGTGTGTGTGTGTGTGAGAGAGAGAGATCGATCACATCAGCTCAGTGTTGGATGAAGGAGACGACAGGCCCTTGAACAGATTGGAGATGTCGATGTCGGAGTCCTTCATGTGGGGGTGGATGTCCACATCGACCCCAGACTCCTTGCACAGCTCGAGCAGAGTGCTGATGTTGCTCTCGGACAGACGCAGGTACCTGCAAGAGAGGAACATGACATGACATAACATGGCGTTCACGTCAACAGCACCCAATCATATTGCATCTTCCCTCTAGACACAAGGACAACCTTTCTCAACGAAGCCACTCTCCTAATCAACCTCTGCATTTCCTGCATTGATTCATCAGAATGTACAGCTTAGAATGTCCACTCAGGGACACTGCCATCTTTCCCTTCCTCTCAAGCCACTCCACTCTCACTCCACATCCAATCACATCCCTTGCCTCAGTTGAAGAGCCAATCAGCTACTGGCCAACGCTACATTGTGCCATTGTCTTTAGAAGTTATTGTACTATGAACCCAAGACCATTGTGTGCACCTGTTTACATTGATTAATGACTGTTTATGAGAGCATATCTCCGTGTTCCATGTTCCAGATCGTATCCGTGGCCAGTGGCCTTGTCCCTTTGTTGTGGCTCTTCCTCCATCTGATATAATTCCACTCGTCCATCTCCCGGTCTGTCACTGGTAATTCTCCTCCTCTTGTCTCCTCTCGGGTGTGTGTGAGCTGGAGAGGAGAGGCAGCGAGGCTTCTCTTGGGAGGTTGGTGGGGGGGGGGGGGTGGAGTTATGGCAGGGAGAGAGCAGTCGGCCTTGGTCTGCAGGCACTCCCAGAATGCACTGGTGCAGGGAAGATGGTCTCCAGAGAGGACGACCTTTGACCTGTGGGGGTGGGACTCATCTCCTGGGTGACAGAGCAGCCCCACTCCCTCGCGCATCCCTACACTCTTCCATACACACACACACACACACACACACACACACACACACACACACACACACACACACACACACACACACACACACACACACACACACACACACACACACACACACACACACACACACACACACACACTTGTGTCTCTCCTATACACACTCAAACACAAACACACACTGTTCTTATTTTCTTTCTGTCCTACACACACACGCACACACACACACACACACACACACACACACACAATCCTCTCTTTCTCTCTGTCCCAGACACACACAAGCACACACATCTCATTATCTGACATTCACACACCCTTCTCATTCTCGCATTCTCACACACACAAGCACACTCCTGTATACACAGAATGGATTCTGTCCAACCCACCCACACACACACACACACACACAAAGACTCCAAGGCACATTGTGCACAAACACAATCCCTCAGATGCTCCCATGCACATAACATATACACCTGCAACATACTGTAAACGCACTGTGCTGAAAGAACTGTATCCCACAAACACCCGTTCATTGGCCTGGTCTCATACACACACACACACTCACTCAGACATGCTATATGCTCTCTTGACACAAGCTAATCACAACAAACAAAAACAAACCATAGCCTGCTCTGTCTTTGCCATCGACGTGGCCAGTCATCTACTGAATAGCCAGGCAGTGTGTGGTTCATACAGGCAGTCCCATGTATAATGCAGGTGGAGGGAGAGAGAGAGAGAGGCTGGGACCACTGCTGCTCTTCTCCCTCTTACTCTATCTCTCTCTCTCTCTTTCTCTCTTCTTCTTGCTCCCACTGTATGTCTTTCTTTCTCTTCCTCTCTCTCTCTCTCTTTCTCTCTAGCTCTCACAGTTTCTCTCACTCCCTCTCTCTCTCTTTCCCCCTCGATCAATCTGTTCCTCTCAGTCCATTGTGCTGCTAAGTCTGACCAGTGAAGAGAGAGGGGCCTCTGGTGGCCACACTGTGTTCAGCTTTCATCTCCACTCTCCCAGTTTATTTACCGTGTGTGTGTGTGTGTGTGTGTGTGTGTGTGTGTGTGTGTGTGTGTGTGTGAGAAAGAGAATGTTAACGAGAGTGTTAACTAATGCTATTGTGAGTATAGAGTCTAAACTAATGCTCTTGTGAGTATAGTGTTAACTAATGCTCTTGTGAGTATAGAGTCTTAACTAATGGTCTTGTGAGTATAGTGTTAACTAATGCTCTCGTGAGTATAGAGGGTTTTGCTGTGTTTGTTTGTTTCACTGTGTATTTTGTATTTGTGTATTTTGTATTTGTGTATTGTAGCCGTCTGGAGGTTTGTATGTTATTTATTATTTATCATATCAAAATACAGCAGATTTCAGTGTAAGTCTTTAAATACACTACATGCCCGTGAGTGTGTATGTGTGTGCCTGTGTTCGTGCGTGCGTGTGTGTGCATGTATGACTGGGTTTAACATGCACTTCAGTATCCTGGTTATGGATTTTAAAGCATGCCAGTTTTGTATTTGCACATGTAAATATCATATCTCGATTTCAGAACTCCAGATAAGCCCTTATCCTGGTTTTGAGTATCCTGGTTATGCTAGGTGGAATACTCCGAAAGAAACCAGGATACTGTTCCATGTATACACCTTATCCCGGTTTCTCAGGCAAATGCACAATTGCATTAGTAACCGGGGTAAGGAGTGCCAATAGAACTTTATTATTGGTAACCGGAATACTATTATTCATCATGTATACAGGGATATTAATAACCAGCCCATCTCTGGGTCCATGTAAACACCCTATCATGAATATGATCAAAATCGGGACAGGCCTCATAACTGGGCTACTAGAGTGTGTAAATGCAGTCTGTGAGTCCATGTGTGTTGGTTTTGTAATTGTGTGTGTGTGTGTGTGTGTGTGTGTCTGTATGAGTCTTTGAGTCCATATGTGTTGGTTTTGTTATCGCTCGCGTGCGTGCGTGCGTGCGTGCGTGCGTGCATCTGTGTGTGTGTGTGTGCGTGCATGCGTGTGTGCACGCGTGCCCCATGCATGCCCCTTCCTCCCAGCTGCACCGCTCACCTGCAGCGCAGCGCCTCCAGTGGCTTGAGTGTGATACTGCGCCTCTCCTGCCTCTGCTGCTCCGCCTGCCTGGCGCGGGCGATGAGCTCGCGGACCCTCCTCTGCAGCAGGGGGAAGCCCAGCACGGCCTCCTGCAGCCCGTGGAGCTCCGGGGACAGGTGCGGGGGCAGCAGGGCCAGCAGGCTGGGCGAGGGCAGCAGGGGTGGGGGGGTGCCCGTCTCGGTGCCCCCCGCGCCCATCATCACCAGGCTGCTGGGGAAGGCGCTGCTCTTGCGGGACGTGGGGGCCCAGGAGGAGCAGGGCGTGGCGGAGTGCGGGGTGTCCTGGGCCGCTGGGGTCAGGGAGGTCAGAGGAGCGCTGGGCAGGGTGGGGAGCAAACCTGGACATGGGGGGGGGGGCACAGACGGGTTTAAGGAGGATGAACCCTGATGCTCTCTCTCTTGCTCTCTCCCTCATACTCTCTCTCTCTCTCTCTCTCTCTCTCTCTCTCTCTCCGTCTCTCTCTCTCTCCGTCTCTCTCTCTCTCTTTCATACACACTCTCTCTTTCAGTTCAATTTAATTCAATTCAAAATGCTGTATGTGCATTGACAAGGTCACTTGTTTGGCCAAAGCAGCTATTATGCAATAAATCTGAACATACACACATACAGTACATATCAATAGATTTCCATAAGAAAAGAAAAAAAAAAATAAGTTTCAAGAATGAGCTTTATTGGTATGACAATGTTGCCAAAGCGAAGAGAATCATATCAAGAGATGGAAATAATTTGCAATTAAAGCAACACTAAAGCACTTTTCCTCTGTCGAACGCATGCTATTTGTTTATTCAGCAAATAATGATGTCCACATACAAAGATGCTGTACAGTATGGTGTTTTTATGATTTTATGATAAGTATGATGTATTGCGACATCGAAGCAATTCAAATTTGTAGTTTCTTATGTCTCATCGAACCACAGATCCGCTACCTGATCAGGTAAACTTCCACAGTGCAGTTACAGCCAATAGAGGGTCGCGAGGCGAGTGCAGAAGTGCTATTCACCCTGTTACGAGTTGAATAATAATAATAATGATAATAATAATAATAATAATAATAATAATGATAGCTTTTCTGTCCACAAAAGTGGAAATTTGTCTCTGTCTCTACAGGTGGGTTTCTAAAATGCAGATACAATAAATAGACAATAAGTGCATAAGATCAATAAATGACCACTGAGATGAGTTTGGAAACATTACAAAATTGGAAACATAAAAAAAACCCTGCTTAGTTCATAGTAATAATAAGAACAATTGACATGGACTATGAATAATAATATGAAAAATATTTTTTTATAAAGAAAATAAAAAATATGAGAGAAAAGAACACACACACACACACACACACACACACACACACACACACACACACACACACACACACACACACATCCAGCATCCAGGTTTGCCTGTGTCTACCCATTTTTACTTTCAGACTGTGACTGCTTCTCTCTTCCTCTCTCTCTCTCTCTCTCTCTCTCTCTCTCTCTCTCTCTCTCTCTCTCTCTCTCTCTCTCTCTCTCTCTCTCTGTCTCTCACTTTCGTATTCAGCATGTCGTCGTGTGATTTATGTTTCATGTCTTGTAGTGAGTGCGCTGTGAAAGTAAGCGCACTTGTGTTGTGTGCTGTGCTTTGCTGCAGGTTGTTAAATGGCGTGGTGACTGTGGTGCTGTGCTGGCCATAGCGCACCCCGGTGTCTTGCTGCTACAAGGTGCTGTGTGCTGTTGCCTAGTGATGTGTTACAATGCCATGCATTGGGACACAAAACCTTGTGTACTGCTGTGCTGATGTGCGTTGTTGCGCAACTCTGTGTGAAAGCCTTTGTACTGTGCAACCCGCCCTCCCCCCGGCCTTGAAGTCCACATGCAACAGTCCCATGGACAAAGTGTATACCCTAAAATGGTCAGACTTTACCTGGATGATTTTCTATAAGGATCATCTACAGACTGAAACCAAGATGCTCAGACTGAAACCAAGGTCTCTGTTACATACACTGTCAACGACAATCTATGAGTGCTGCTAGGATTAGGGGTTGAGTCTAGTCCTGTCAATTTTTCAACAACACATTTAAAGACAGAGCTAGAATTTCAACAAGCCATCTATGAAGTCTATGATGTTGCCTATGAAGTCTATTATGTTGACAGACTATCTGAGTAAAGTGTAACCCCAGTTCCGTGATAATTTTTTTTGTTTCTCTATGCTGACCAGTGGTGTTTGGTTACTGTATGTATGGGGGTGTAATGTATGTTTTTTTCAATGTTCCCACCAACGTTTGTGGGGGGGGGGGGGGGGGGGGGGGATTACGTTAACAGTAGGCGACTGTTATTACATTTATGGGAAATTAAAGTTACATTTTAAAAGTGCATATCTTTATTACGTTTGTGGTTTATCACATTTGTGGGAAGTTATTACAATCGTGGGTGTTAAGACTGTATGTGGTGCAGTGCAGTGAAGTGCAGTGTGTTATGCAGGGCAGTGTGTGTTGGCGCTGCTGACCTTTGTAGCCGAAGCGTGGGGAGGCCTTGGCGGGGCTTTGCTGACTCTGCACTGGGGTAGCTGACCCCTCCTCCTCCTCCTCCTCCTCCTCCTCCTCACCTCCCCCTCCTCTTCCTCCTCCTCCTCCTCCTCGTACTGCCACACAGGGGGGCAGCTCCATTCCACGCTCCCCACGCACGGACGCTTTGGAGCAGGCATCACTGCTCCTCTGAGAAGGAGGGAGCGGAGATACATGGGACACAGAAGAGGAGAGAGAAAGAGAGAGAGAGAGAGAGGGAGAGAGAGAAAGAGAGAGAAAAAGAGAGAAAGAGAGAACAATGAAGAACTAAGACAGATGATCAAGTGCATTTGAAATCTCAATACTAGTGCAACTGTTGCGCAACTCAGAACAACTTTGAGAGATACCATTGCCCTTCAAACGTAATGTAGTTGATTGGCATGATGATGACGACGATGGTATGCACCTGTGATGATCCCAGCCTCTTTCTTTTAATACATGACAGTGGGAACCGAGCTAGCAGCAAGGGTCTTTTTTTCCAATCTAGACAACAATATGCTGTCGCTTTCTGCACCCAGTAGGTGTGTGTGTGTGTGTGTGTGTGTGTGTGTGTGTGTGTGTGTGTGTGTGCTCACCGCAGTGGGAAGAAAAGCGAGTGTGCTGCTCTGCACACTTCATTAGCACAGATACATCACAGTCCTCTCTCTCTCTCCCTCCCTCTCTTTCTCTGTCTCTCTCTCCCTCTCTCTTTCCCCTTCTCTCTCTCTGTCTCTCTCTCTCTCTCTCTCTCTCTCTCTCTCTCTCCTTAATGAGAACAGAAGGAATCACTGGGGCTGGGAGTCTCTCTGCTTCCCTCCAGCTGAGGACGGGGTAGAGGAAACTGTAGTGGGTGTCACGAGCACTTGCCTCCTTCAGTAATTAAGACTTCTGTGTGTGTGTGTGTGTGTGTGTGTGTGTGTCTGTGTGTGGATACACACCGTTCGGAGAGTCAGGGAGGGCTGAGTACAGAAACTTTAAGTGTTGTGTGCCCTTCTCTTTATGTTCTAGTTACGCTGTTTAAACACTGTACACACACACACACACACACACACACACACACACACACACACACACACACACACACACACACACACACACACACAGGCATTCGAGAGCACACAGTCACACAGTCAGTCATAGTCAAACTAAAACAAACACTCACATATGTACACACACTTACAAACAGGAACACACACATTCACAAGTCACAAACGTGCACACTCAGAACATTCCTAGCATTGCTCTCATTTACAAACAGACACACACACACACACCCAGAAACACAGACACACAGACACATAACTTGACGCTAACTCTCTCTCTGTTCTGTTCGTATTCCACATGCAGTCGTATGATTCATGCTTCATGGCTTGTAGTGCACTGTGAGAGCAAAGGCCCTTTCCAGTGTTGCACATACTGTAGACACATACCTTGAAGAGTGTTCGGCTGGAGCAGGGGGGAGACACACTGGCCAACCTCCGGAGACTCTGGCGGACTCTCTTCTCTTCACGCAGCCAACAGGCTTTGTGAAGGTTTTCAATTGTGCTTATAGCCTGGCTTAGCTTTTTGAACTGGGGATATGGAAAATAGAAACAGATTCACAGATTCATTATTTCCTTCTACTTCTCTCTCTCTCTCTCTCTCTCTCTCTCTCTCTCTCTCACACACTCACACACACACACACATACACACACACACACACACACACACACACACACACACACACACACACACACACACACACACACACACACACACACTGCATCCTGTTACACTGACTTTGTGGTGACATTGATTTAATGAGCCTTCTTATTAACATCAGTTTTACTATACATTATATTTGCACATGTCCTTGGAGACAGCAAGGGCTACAAGGTGCACATCAGATATTCTGATGAGATGACAAGTTGTTCCATTTCCTTGTCAACATTCTCTGAGCACACTGTTCTTTGGCTGCAAGTACACTGTGTGAGCTGACACAGGCATATTTACTTACCCTAAAAGCCTCTCTGTGGTTGGCCACTCTAAGTAGCCTAACATTTTTGCCATCAATCCAGTCCAAACTGACAGGGGGTGCTCTTTCTTTTGGATAGAGGTGCGCTGAGGTGCTTTCTATGACTGGCCTAGGCATCGTGATCAAGAAGGAATGAAACACTGTTTTGTTTTTAGAAGTGAAGTAAAGAATTTCCTGGTATGTTGCCATAGAGTCATGAGGAGTGTCAGAATGTAGTGTGTTCCATTTGTGATTATGATGTCACAGTTGACCAAAATTCCAAAAGCTGATTTTGGAATCCCTGTACCCATATTCACAGAGCCAGATTTATCTCTAGCTCAAGGATACAAGGATACAAGGAGGTTTATCTGTCACGTGCATAGGCCTATCATTACTAAAGTAAAGAATGCAGTGAAATGGTCAGAAACAAACCTCCAGTTTCAAATTCAAGTTTCAGTTCAAGTTACTTTGCAATAAACAGTATAGGTAGTGTAAACATTATACAGTCATTCACACACACACACACACACACACACAACCACCATACTTGCATGTAAGCTTTAAATAAGCCTCATGAGTATGGGACATGTCCATTCAATATTCTGACAGCTTGTGGAAAGAACCTATCTCTGAATCGTGTGGTGTGGGTGGCGATGCTCTGGCAGCGCTTGCCAGAGGGAAGCAGAGAGAAGAGGGAATGAGCTGGATGGCTGGCATCTTTGATGATGGACGCAGCCCTCCTCCGACAGCTTGTGGAGTAGATCATTTGAAGCTGAGGGAGATCAGCCCCAATGATCTTGGATGCAGTCCTTACAGTCCAAGACAACACTTTGAGGTCATGAGCAGACAGCAGCCACACTGTGATGCATCCAGTCAGGACACTCTCAGTGCAGCAGTAAAAGATCATTAGGATTTTTGTTTCCACCCCAAAGTTCTTTAGTTTCCTCAGAAAGAACAGTCTCTGCTGTGCCTTCTTGAGGATGCAAATGGAGTGTAGAGACCATTAGATGGAGCTAGTGATTTGTACACCCTTGGAACCGAAAACTGCTGACCATTTCAACAGGTGAATATTCAGAGATATGCGATTGCCAACTTTCTTCCTGAAGTCAATGACTATTTCTTTCATTTTGTTGACTTTCAGGGAGAGGCTGTTTTGGTGACACACACCATACAGTTAGGTCTCTCACTTCCTTCCTGTAGGAGGCTATCTATATACAGTAAGGCTCTGCATATTCAGAGCAATATCTGATCTTCAAAATTGTATTTGTTTTGTGTCATCTTAACATTCCAACTTTAGGTAGTTTTGGGGCAGCTCTTCAACTGCCTGGTCTGAGGAATTGCACGCATTTCTGTTTGAAATTAAGTTGTGCTTTTCATTTTCAAAAAGGGTGTGTGTGTAATTTGTTCCTTACAAAAGTCTAAAAATAATAAGACGTGACGCAACAGAGAACTAGCTATTCCCGGGCTTCTCGACATTACATGACGCCAAAAGGGTGTCAGCTTGAGCCATGCAGGCTCCCCTAATGTGCTTGCGAAGGCGTCTGAGAAGACGGGTCACGTCTCCTCCCTCTAATGAAGCGCTGCGTTCAAGAGCAAAAGCTTTTGTTCTGCGCGGCAGCACACAGAGGTGGCTACAGGTTTCTGCACTTCTGCTCCAGCTGCCTCCAACAAGTTGAAAGGTGTGCCAATAAGGTTTGACACACGCCTTCCATTTTCAGATGTAACGCTGCATTGTGTTAGAGGTGAGGGTGAGGCATCAACAGTCCTCCCGGAGAGTCCATCTGTACTTTATTATACTGCATTAAAAGACTAAAGTTCACTTCTGAAGTCAGTTACAGATGACATGTCTTCATTCACCGACCGTCACCTCAATCTAATTACATCTTAATGTGAATAGTGAACTCTAGGAATCAAGATGTTCTTGTAATGAGTCTCCATATCACGTTAATTCACACAAGTTAATTCCCCTTCCACCTTCGTTTGGAAACATGTAATTAATCCCCATTTAAAATTAGCATTACATTGCTAAGAATGTGTTTTACACGTATTTACAGGTATTTTATTTTTCTCCTAATTCTATTTTAATTAGTGGTGTCACGTTACCAGAGTTGGGCCTGATATATCATATCTATCAACTTGTCACAACAGTCAGAGCACATGCCACACACTCAGCAGGAGACAAGAATACCTGTGTGTGTGTGTGTGTGTGTGTGTGTGTGTGTGTGTGTGTGTGTGTGTGTGTGTGTGTGTGTGTGTGTGTGTGTGTGTATGTATGTGTGTGTGTGTGTGTGTGTGTGTGTGTGTGTGTGTGTGTGTGAACACAGCAAATTTTGCTATGACTAGCATGGCTGGAACAGTTATACACACTTTTCTCCCCTGTTTTCTCAGTCATCAGCACATTTTCTCAGCCATGAGCAGCAGGTCAGGTCGTGATTCCCTCCGCTCCTCTAGATGGCAGCATTGCACCTTGCCTGTGAGCGCAGCTGCATGCCTGTGCTGGGCTGGTTGTTGGTGTGAGTGTGGGTGTTTGGTTTGTTTGTTTGTTTGTTTGTTTATTTGTTGTGCTGAGTGCGTTGGCTTTGGCCTCGCTCCTGCTGACTGTGCTGAATAAGAATGGATATGGAAATAGGTGAGTAGGAGGCAGCCCAGAGCCAAGGCCTGTGTCTCTCTCTCTCTCTCTCTCTGTGTGTGTGTGTGTGTGTGTGTGTGTGTGTGTGTGTGTGTGTGTGAATACTTCTCAATGTCACTCACTCTGTGGGTTATCAACGCTGAATGTGTATGAATGTGTGAGAGGCAATGGGGGGGGGGGGGCAATAAAGAAAGGGGACTCTGAAGGCACAGAGCAAATAAGAGATGGCATTATTGTGTGCGTGAGTGTGTGTGTGTGT
>NC_085003.1:31004817-31007317 GCF_963854185.1 Sardina pilchardus
CCACAAGGCACAGAGTTTTAGTAACTGCCGGAGGACTTAGCGAAGACTGCAGCCAACTAGTTCTCACGACAAGACAACAGCAGGACAGAGGAGAATTGGCTTTTCTATTTTTTTTTTTTTTTTTTTTTTTGCGGGGGGGGGGGGGGGGGGGTGAATAATCATCATAATAACATCATGAAATTGGGGGTAAGGATTGTTGGCTGTGATATGTTAGGGGCTGAAGGAGCGTAATGCGATTACTGGTCTCCAGTGGGGAATAAAACGGCTATGGTTTGTGCACCGTTAGGCCTTTTTGACACTGCCTGGTTCTGTGCTCTCAGCTCACTGTCTCTTTTAAGACACGACTGAGCTCTATATCAACGCATGCAATATTTATGCCGGAGCACTGAGAGGCTTTAATGGTTATTTTCCCGCCCAGCTGAGAGGCCCGTAACTCGAGCATAAACAAGGCAGCAACATGAAAGTTGGAGGGTTGTGTTTTATGTTCCAATAAGAGCCGTTGCGGCCGTGTGTGTGTGTCTGTGTGTCTGTGTGTGTGTGTGTGTGTGTGTGTGTGTGTGTGTGTGTGTGTGTGTGTGTGTTGTAGAGATGACACCACCTTTCCCTAGATGGGTTTGTAGGGGCCAGCTACAGGCAGAATCTCTAGAACTCAAATGTATTGGTGAATAGGTCAGTGTAGACTCCTTCCCCTGTCCTCTTTCAGGAAAAAAATATCTCTCTGTCTCTCTCTGTCCCTCTCTCTCTCTCTCTCTCTCTCTCTCTCTCTCTCTCTCTCTCTCTCCCTCTCAAACTGAAAGGCAATAATACGACACCTGTAGAAGTATGTTTGAAGGTTTACTTGTTGCCTATTGATGTTTATTATTAAGACCCTTACCATTAGCCTGTCTGGCCTGTACAGAGCGCTACCACTGAATCAACAACTTAGACACAACACTAGCCTCCAGCTGAGGTTCTTAAGATGAGGATCAGAGCTCAGCTCTCACATCAAAGATCCCAGTAGCTCTCTAAAGTTACTTTAAATATCTAAAATGGCTGAGATGAAAAACGCTACGATTTCCATTGATGATGCTCCTACTTTCACATTGCATCTATCAGTAGCAGACTAAATATATACACTTGTCAATCAACAACTGTGGTTTTGAACTTATTAAAAGAGAGAGAAAAAAATAACTTGGTTTCATAAATTCGAATTCAACGTCAGCACTATCGCCACCCATATCAGACTTTGGTCTTAAAAGACGAACCATGCCGAGCCAGACTAGCAAGAGCATGGCAGTCTGGATAGCCTCCTGTCCTTACCTTGCTTACTCAAGAAGCCATGTCATCTCACATTAAATCACAATATCAAAACGCCGACAAGACAAAAAAAGACATTTCTGACAGGACACCAATGCAGTGCCTATAAATGGCTAATCTGATTTTCAAAATTGCATTTGTGGCGTTTTACATTGCTCATTCGATTATGTCTGCGAAGATGGACGTTGAAGACCACTAATTAAGTTTAAACCCTGCCTCCTATTCCGTTTTAGAATGTAGATCAATATGGCACAGCGTTTAATGAAATATTAATTGATAGTTCAGCCTATAGTCACGTCAATGCGGCACTCATGTCAATGAATTGGCAGTAAGACTTTGTAGCCTATAAGCCACCTCTTTGTCCAAGCTTGACACAGATTTATGACTAAACCTAAAACTCTGCTGTGGTCTCCACATTTGATAAATTCATAACTTGGACAACAATTCTCCCGGAGTATGCTGATCTGAGTCTACGCGGCCCTTCAGGGCGCCGTGTCTGGCTGGGGCCGTGGTCCTCCGCCACTTTGCGAGTGTTTCCTGACAGGCTCTTCTCCTGTTCGCCCCTGTTTAGTCGATGTGGCGTGTGACTGCCTGCTTTCCCCCCACCTGCTTCCCGCTCCGTTGCGACACGTTTCGCGGCAACCTGGCGCTCGTTCTCTGCTCTGTCACTGAGGCGCCAACAGTGAGCAGGGCGTGTAACTGAGAAACACACACACACACACACACACACACACACACACACACACACACACACACACACACACACACACACACACACCGCAAAAGGGCGGAGAGGAGAAAAAAATATTTGAGAGCTTTTTTATTCCTTTATTTATGACACCGTAGCTCAGTGAAGCAGGCAGACGGTGCCACCTCAGGCGGCTGCGTGACGCAATGAGACCTGTAGGACGTGGAGTGTGACAGGAGAGGGCCTCCTGGGGAAGCTGTCACTAAACGACATCCGTCCCAACGCTCCAATACTCACACACACACACACACACACACACACACACACACACACACACACACTCCCAGTTGTTGTTGGTGTCTGTTCCTGCGTGCATAGTAAACTGAGTGTATAATGGCTTTGGCAATTAGCTCAGCTCATCTCTGTGATGTGTTGCAAAGTTGGTACTAATTAAAGCCCAAGTATTGCTCTGTTTGTATGTTTTCATTTCCATCTCACCCACCTGAATGAGTAAAC
>NC_085003.1:31019817-31032317 GCF_963854185.1 Sardina pilchardus
CCTCTCTTTATTTTCTCTCTCCTCGAGCCCTCTTCTTTTATTTCTCTTTCCTTTTTTCTATCCTCTTTTAGTTGTTTTGTTGTTGTTTCTTCAATCCAGCTGTTTCATTCCATGGGCTTTAAGTAGGGCTGTATGATTTTTTAATAAGTCCTGATAATCACAGCGTCGTAGTCATCTCAGATTTATGGTTAACCTTTTTGTACTGCTGTTCTAAAGGTTTGTTTGCATTGCTATTTTAAAGGTTTGTTTATTTCATTATCTATTTTTTCTACATCTATGTTTTTCTCCTCAAGTCGACATTCAGCTCTTTGGTCGTCTCTTAATATTCAAAATTGTAACCTTGTTTACCCTTTGATGGAACAAGACAATATGCAACAGAGGAAGCAGAGAGGGGAATGTGAAGGAGAAAGGGTGGAAAAATTAGGAGAAACAGATAGAGCTGAGAGAGAGAGAGAGAGAAAGAGCGAAAGAGAGAGAAACGATGCCTAAGAATCTGCCCCTTTTGCCCAGTTGCCCCTTCCAGTGTGGATGGCACCGTCACCTCTCTGCTTCTCTCAAAGTCAGGAAACAGCTGACAGTAGCCCATACTGAATGCCCCCCATGCCCCCCCATGCTGTACCACCCCCCCCCCCCCCCCCATACTGCACCATGCCCTGCTGGCAACCACATTTTTCCCTTCATTGTGTCTGACGGGCTACCCACCAACCTATTCTCTCTCTCTCTCTCTCTCTCTCTCTCTCTCTCTCTCTCTTGTGCCACCCCCCCCCCCCCCCCCCACACACACACACACACACACACACACACATACTGTGCGCACACACTCACAATGTTCCTATGGTAAAACACTATCCATATACAGTACAGTGTAACCAAGCCCCATGAATGGTGCTCGTGTGCTGGGGTCTCAGGGCCCAGTTTTGCTGCAGGATAAATGCTGTAGGTGGAACACTGATAGCACACAGGCATGAGGGTCACCCCTGGATGGATTTAACTGCCTTGTGCGTCTTTATGACTTTACCATTCCTTTTCTTCTCTTTTTTTCCTTGTCTTCCATTTTATGTTTCCTTTCTTTTCAATCTTGACATCATGTCTAAAAGGCACAGTCATCACCCCTTAATTCAACAGTCTATTCCAAAGCTCTGAGTACTCTGAAAAGTTTCTTTGGCTTTGAAGCGTTGGGCAGAAGTGGCGTAAGTGTGTATGCTCATACTGTATGTGTGTGTGTGTGTGTGTGTGTGTGTGTGTAGGTGAAAGAAGAGGTGGCCACATGACGAGGGGCACTTGTGGCAGTGAAGAGGCCACTTTTGGGGAAAGTGTATGTGTTCATATACTCAGAAGCAAGGGAATGGAGGAGAGCATAAAGGGTGGACTGTTAACACAGTTAAATTGAGGTTCCAACCTTCAAAGGACACTTGACTGGTTGCATAGGAACAGTACAGAAATGGTACTAGAATATTTTAAAAAATCAAAGAGAATCCACATAATTTCTTTGAGTGTAAGTGTGTGTGTGTGTGTGTGTGTGTGCGTGTGCGCGTGTGCGTGTGTGTGTGGTGTGTGTATGTGTGTGTGTGTGTGTGTGTGTGTGTGTGTGTGTGTGTGTGTGTGTGTGTGTGTGTGTGTGTGTGCGTTCATGCCTACATCTGACTTGATCATGAAATCTGCCAGGGTCTTAGAAGGTGCCCAAAAATAAGAAAACACTAGGAGTATAATCAACAGAAAGTGTTTCTCCTCGACCTCAAATAAGGTTAATAGATGAAACCCGTGGAGATGTAATCATGGATCTCATCCATCTCACACAGACGGAGAAATATTCATTGTGCCATTGCATATGGCACATCAAAAATATGAGCCTGTATGAGAGTGAAATTGCAAAAGAGAAACAGAAATTGTTTTGATTGTTTCATTACAACTAATTCTGCGTGTATTTGTACGGGCCGAAATATTGTTTCGTGCTCTGCGCTGCCTGAGGCAAGTTGTGTTATTTTTACGTTGCAACCTTTTCAGATGCACAAGTCATTTGTATTGTGGCTCACAGAGCAGGTGCATGGCTTGGGCCTGTGCCCAGCCTGTTAACGGGAGTGAGACGTGCCATCCATCTCTTCCGCCTCGGCTAAGTTTCTGTGCGCACCACACAGTCTGGAGCGGCAAAGGCAGGAGTGAGAGCGAGTGTGAGAGTGAGGAGTGTGAGAGTGAGAGCAAACCCTCGAGTATCACAGGTGTGTGTGTGTGTGTGTGTGTGTGTGTGTGTGTGTGTGTGTGTGTGTTTGTGTGTGCGTGTCTCTCTCTGTGTGTGTGTGTGTGTGTGTCTGTCTGTCTGTCTCTGTGTGTGTGTGTGTGTGTGTGTGTGTGTGTGTGTGCGTGTGTGTGTGTGTTGTGGTGGTGGGCGGGGGGAGTGGGGCTGCCATATGGTGACTCTCCTGGACGAATGCTCTGGCTAAAGATTGATAGAGAGATTTGTAGGTGAGATGCACAAAACCAGGTAGGCTTGGATGCACCCACATGAACACACACAGGCACCCCCTCACACACACACACACACTCATTCTTTCTAGTCTATGAGTCATTGTGAACCAAACAAATGAAAACAACATGCTGTGATCTCAATTTATTTGCTCTTGGAAGGACTTTAATTCAAATCAGTCCAGGCACATAACAGCAACGATTACTTTAAATCTGCTTTAATTGATGCAGCCCAATGTGGGTGCGCAAGCGCAGCAGTGGGTCGTCTAAATGTGTTCCACCTATTATACGACAGGGATCTGTTCACTCAGCTGTGTCATGTCACATCATGACTAATTGGCGAGAATGAACTGTTACTGTTCCATGTAAACCACACACAAACTGACAAGAGGGGGAGATTACAATTAGGGTCGACGAACAAAACCATGTCTCACAGAGTGGATTAATTAAGATAGTGGTAACATGGAGTTGATTCAATTTCCATATCTTAGGCTGATTGAACTCTTAAGCTGATTTCTCATGTAATATTTACACACACACACACACACACACACACACACACACAAACTGGCAGTATTTAATTTGGGTCTAATTACCTTGATATTTAATTCTGTATTAAAGCTCAGTGGTACAGTCAGTTGATGATCATGCTATTCATGCTATGCCTGTAGGTGCACAGCTGATGGATGAGATAAGAACAGCTGTCTATGTGTTTTCTTGATAGTTGTGAAGGAGTGGCACTCCACAGAGTGTAGGCTTCTACCGAGGTGCACAGTTCACTGGTATCACATAGCTACTGCTTAGATATCCCCGAATACCTCAGGGAGCAGCTAAAGATTTAAACATTCTATCCAGTGCAAAATCATTACAAGCACAACAGAAGTAGATGTAAGGATGTGTGGTTTTTTTTTTTCAAAAAACAATATTGCTGGGCAACATATTGTTAAGGTATTTTCCCCGTGATATTGGGCCTACATATATGTATTTATAAGTGTATTTATTTATGTGGAGACCTCAAGAAGCTGTGATTGCCCGGCAACATTGCTGGAGAGCCCCATGTGTATCATCACCTTTATATTTAGAGTTTTGGGCACGATGGCTGGCAAAAGGTTGTATTTCTTCCAGGCGGCATAAGGAGTCTTACACACACTGATGAGACTGGGCAAGTGGAAGAAGGCAGCACCAAGAGGTTGAAATACTGAAGGCTGTTGAGCCAGGTATCAACAAGTGGGGAGAAAAGCAGCTATCAGTCAGATTTAATGGACACAGACAGTTTAAACGCAAGTTTCGCGTAGAAACTACAGTCTTCTTTGACATCAGCCGTAGGCAGTAGTGGGTTTCATACCCTTGGAACTTCTTTCACTGGAAATAATGGGACAACAGGAGCATCCAGAGTCCTTGCCAGTTTCACACCAAATTGCTTCCCAAACGAGCCCAATAAAGACATAGCCACGTCTGGCAGTAATGACATGGTGCAGACATAATTATTTTTAGGACACCACTCGCCACATATCTGGGTTACAGTGACAAGCAATTAGGATCCAAAATGGCGCCAGTGATTGTCCAACCGCTAAGACGAAAGGCGCGGACAGTCAAAGTATGGCAATTAAATGGGAAAGTGCCGAGACACCACAGATTGAATTTTAATTGTGTTACACGGGACCATATTAACACTGTTTACTTTAACTGTGATGGCTGAGTGAAGGGGAAGGTAATTATGACGGCTCGGAAATTAAATTAAACTAAACCGAAACTGAGTGGGGATGCGAGTCTTTCCCGCAGCGGGATGAAGCCTTTGGCTTTTGATTCAGCTCTTTATTCTATTCCAGGAGGCACGACTTTGTCAACACCACGCGCTTCAAGATAGTCATTATGATATATCCAACAGTGTGCTTCTTATTAAGCAACAGAATGGCTAACGGAGCTAAATGGTGAGCCAATTTGTAAACAGTCTGAGAAGCTTCAGTTAACAGCGGGGTAGACACTACTCCAACTCCCAGGAGGACCTAGGAGCCTTAACAAATCTAATTTCAGCTGCTTTTGTTTGGAAGGGCTAGACTATTATTATCATAGAGTATTATTTAAAAACAAACAGTTTACCTTACATGACTCATCAGTATAACTGGATTTAATCCAATATTTAGCCCTGTCAGCATACCAAATACTCGAATAATTGAAAGACCAACAAGGGCAACACAACACAACAATCTCCTATTGATTTGCATTGTATTTAAAGTTATATTATGCAGTTTCAGGTATTTTTGATAACTCTAGACTAATAACTGTGTCCTCATAACTGAAGATATTTAGCAAAATCTGTGTATAAATCTCCATTAATAGTTAGGACATTACGGTACTGCAGAAACTATCTATTCTATATATTTGCACTGCATTTCTCCTCTAACAACATACTGTACATATTCTGTTACATACTAGGCTGCTGGTGTCCAAGCCAAGCCACTAATACTGGTGTCTGAATTTCATTTTGTTTCTAGCTGGGCTCTCTCAGGTCATCTTCGCAGTCTCATATCCAGGTTAATAAAAATATGTTTACTTTGGCATCATTCCTGTTCCATAGGAAATTGTCAATTGATTTGCCACCGATTCTCTTTTCCCACCCATCACTCTGTAATTGTTTTCATGTGAAAAGGAATTATTAAAACACCACCACTGGATGCCATGTTGGTTCTTAAGGGACCTGTCGTCAACCTTGTTCCTAATTAATATGACGAAGATCAGAAAGACAAAAAAGAAAAAAAAAATCACTGTTTTAATTTTGGTTGTTTGTTCACGGCAAAACCCCAGGTGTTACAAAATCTACATGTGGAGCAATTGAGACAGTCTGAGACAACAAATGAGACAAGGCTTGTGCTTTGTGACTACGAATACTGTAAATGTGGAAACCCCATGGCAGTCAAACAGCACACCTCCAACACTCCGCCCCCTCCACATAGTCAAGTGATTCCCTCCAAAAATCTGATCGCTCACTAACTCATCTCCTCAACTGGACATCCCTTGACCCAAGCCCGAGCAAATGGTGCCATTCGTCGCAACGAGTTCCTTCTGTAACTATCACTATAAAGGCATCTCAAAGCAAACAAACATTAGACGTAGACGAGAGGAGGGGGGGGGGGGGGTTAGTGGGGGAAAAGACCTGCCGTTATTGCTTTCCAGAGAGCTCTGGCAATTGAAGTGAATGTGCCCTCAGCACTAGAATCCTCTGGGAAATAAAACATAGAGCCGCAGGGATTATAATGATTTACAAAATGTCTGACACAACACCATAAATAGTGAAAATCAAAACAGTCGACGCTGATGCAGAATCCTTCGCACTCATTAGGAGTTGGGGAAGGGGAGTGAAGGTGTGGGGGGGGGGGGGCATGTCACCTCAGTTAAATCCCTTTCTTCTGCACAATACATCTCTAGTAAAAGCTCTTCATTTGTGCGATCAAAAGGAATGTGGCTTTGTGGTTATCACCACTGAACACTTGTTGCTTAATTGTGTTTTGGTCTGTTAACAAAATTGGATAACACCTGGATAGTCTAACCACAGAGGTTTAACAGACCATCTGTAAGAATTTAAGTTCAGTATGTAAAATCGTTGTTGAAAAAAACAATTTGGACATGGTTACTGAACATCACTTTAGTCAAGTCCAATGCCTTACACTGACCTATACCCTGAAATGAAGTTAACAGCGTCAACAGATAGTTTGATGGTAATTGTAGGGTGGGGGCAGACTATACAAGTAAAGTGTCACCCAAAATTGAATTGAAATCTAGTGTTAGGAATAATATTAATATATAAATTATAAATGACAGTTGCTTTCCTAGTGTATTGCTTGATCAGGTGAAATATTTTCATTCTGTTGTACATTTTCCCTTTATAAATTCTCTTTGAAGATACGTCATTTCACAGAGTCATCTTTATTGGTGAATGTTGGTCTCAGCATTAATTCCCATCTCGGTTCTCAGTATTTATCTTTACTGCATGCATGCATGACACGATCAAAAGATCTCCTCCCACAAAGACGGCTCTAATTACCCCCATAATGAGCTTATTTGCTCAGCTCAATTAGTCACTCGCCTGTTGTGGTCACATTAGCAGGTTAATAGGGTTGTGTTATTGTCAAATGAACACACCATTACCATCTCTGTGTTGTGGAGGGAGCCTGTTTCTATGGGGTTTTTTTTTTACACAATGCTGTGAACCAAACAAAAGATTCACAGAGGCGCCCCACTTTAGCTGTGAATGTGGCATGGGTGTTGGCAGTGTCCAGATGAATTCTTGATCCATAACGTATGGGAATTTTTCAACATCTCTGTCAGACCGCACCACAATATATATATTTTTAATCTGCTGCTCATCATGCTTTTGAAACCAACAGTATGGATCACACCAAACGTATGCATGTTTGTGTGTTTGTGTGTGTGTGTGTGTGTGTGTGTGTGTGTGTATGTGCCAAGTGAGGATGGTTTATTTGTGTTAAGCCAAATAAAAATGATAAAGAGACTTGAAATGATGTCACTGATACTTTAACACACTGACATCTTTCTTAATATTGTTATTCGTAGATATATCGTCTTTGTGGGAGGTGACATTGCAATTAGATTGGACTATACTCAACTGCTGTCTTCAGCATTTTTTGGTGATGGGGAAAGAGTATCAGACAAGGTTATGCATGCTCATTTCTGTCTGTGTGTGTCGGCGTGTGTCTCTGTGTGCATGTATTTGCAGGCTGAGTGGCTCAGTAATTGGGACGAATAGCCAAGTTTTGACTCCAACGAAAACATACACCATTAAAATATCATGTTTATTGTCCCCCCATTCCCCCCCAAAGCTTTTAAGGAGCCATAAAAGTGGCAGCACACTCAAATTTGTCATCGCAATAAAGGCCCCCTCAAAAGACTTAAAGCACGGCGACTGCTAAATAGACATGGAGAGGTTGTGTTGAGAGGAGGGAGCAATTGTCTGACTTATGAGCACATAAGTATTCTACATAACTCCTGATTACATTGAGGATGGCAAACTGGTGTGTGGGTGTTTTGCGGTGTAGAGAAAGGGATACAGAATTCAGCTTTCTTTTGTTTGCAGGCCCATCACCACAGTCGTTTGCATAGTAAAACAGAAACCCTTCCATTTTAAGGGCATTTTAGAAAACAGATTTATTCGGCAGATTTAGGGATAATGAAGGGGTTGTCAAAGAGATAATAACAGATTACTGAGGAATTATGCAAAATTGATCATTTTTTCAAATGAAAGTCCCCTTTTTAGGCTGTAGGAGTGTTGCATGGTGTGAAATGTATAGTACTGTAGGCCTATATGAGGATACCTGAAAGATCTCGAAACACTTGTTTCTATTCCTACTGTAACATGCTACCATTGCAAAGAAAGCTTCATGTAGCCAATGTGTTTTGTGAATGTCCTGCTGATTTTTTGTATTTTTTTTTATTTTTTTTTATCAGTGCTGCATTTTGTGTTTCTTGAATACAGTTTATTAGCCTAGAAATCTAGACGCCCCTAGCGGCAGCAAATGTAATTTGGCTGGCGGGGCAGTCTAGGCACGATCCATAGAACCAGGGAGCTGAGAACCCGAAGCACCAGCGGGCCAATCACAGCGTGTATAGAGTCGGTGGGTGGGCTTAACATAATGGTGACTGACATGCGACCAGAAGTTGCGACGGTAACGCATCCTGTTATTTGAAAACAAGAAGATGATTCGTTTAGCGTTATCCTATTGCGTGGAGAGGGAAGGTTACACATCCTGCTACTTGAAAACAAAAAGATGATTCGTTTAGCGTTATCCTATTGCGGGGGAGGGAATTTGAAAGACAACTGTTTATCCCACCCCTCCGATTGAGCCCTGTCTACGGTGAGTGTCCAGACCCTACATCTTGATGTGGGTCTGGCTCGTCAGGCTAACAGTTTATAGCAGCCCTGAAGAGTCCTGTCACACTATGACATTTGCATTTGTTCCTTTAGCAGACACTTTTCATCCAAAATGATGAGTGTCGACTATATTACAAGGCTGCACAACTGTAGAAGCCAGGAATTGATCCCACAACTTTTCAGGCTACTGCATACTAACCACTGTACTACCAATGTCACATTTAGTGAGTCACATTACATGTAATATAGCCTTAGCAAGTTGTTGTAGTGGGTCAGAACTCTAAACCCCTCCCGCTGCTTGTGCGCCCGTACTAGGTAGAGTTAGCCAGCTAGCGATGTGCATAGAGTGAGCTTACAAATGACGTCAATAAATGTCTGATCATGAAAAGTTGCTGATTCTCCAGGTTATGTTCGTAAGCAAAGTATGACAAGTAGTCAGCGGTTTAGCTGGTGGATAAGCCAGCATGCTAGTTAGCATTTCTAATTTAAGTGCTTGCAAAAAGGATGAATACATTAAAACACACACACACACACACACACACACACACACACACACACACACACACACACACAAACACACCCTCTCCCCGCCTCTTTGCTTCTTTGCCAGCCCCCACTGGAACCTTTCTCCTGTGCTACAGTTATCTTCCCCTTTCTGACTTGCATGAGCTCAGGTGGGCCTGGGGCCTGCAGGCCTTGGCCATAAATAGCAAGTGGAAATTCAAAACGGGCAATAAACCATAGAACATAAACGTACAAATGTCTACCTCAACATTAGTATATGTGTTACTATGGATTTATAACAAGTTATGATGCATTGCCATTTTTGACCTGGAGCACAAAACTAGTAAACATGGAACAAACACAACAGGAGGGTTAATGACAAGCCTTCATGTGTGTGTGTGTGTGTGTCTGTCTGAGGTGAAATACGAGAGTACATTCTCACATCTGACCTTAACAATATCAAGACTGCCTTTGGATGCAGATTAGTGTCTCAAACGTTAGCACGGTTTCAGAATGCCACACTCATGAAAAGCATTCAGAGGCCACTACAGTTACAGACACAGAATAGCAGAGCATGACATCACTTTGTAGAGACCATTTTTTGAAAGTCACACTGTTACGAATTTCATATGACAATGAATCATTCCACAAAACGGTGTTTGTCCTCTCTATCATCAAGTCCTTAAATTAGGCTAAATATAGCCTTAACTCAAACCAGATGTTACTGTCAAATAGTGTAAAAAGTGTCAAATGCCGGGTTACAGGTTTCCTTCAGTAATAGGCATGTTTTCAAAAGGGGACTGCAAGGTATCCAATGCCGTTTCGGGTACTTTGGAGACTTTGGAGATAGTCTTGGAAAAAATAAAATTTTACCTTGCGGTTGTGAATGCTTCTCAGGGCTTGAATCCTTTCCCCTGAACATGGTAATGTTTCACGTTCTCGTGAGATGTCTCCGGCCAACCGGGTTGTCGCCGTCAGCCAAACTGCAAGGCTGGGTTTCCGCCTGTGAGCCACTGTCAGCTATGCTAGGTGCAGGAGTTTGTTTGGCAGCAAAATGGCTTCAAAGCTGTTACGTGAAAGTAAACATCTTGCATATAGTGCTACTTTTATATTAGATAGCCACAAAAATATAAATGTCCACCTGTTCATTGCGCCCCACCTGTCATGTCTCTATTCCCCACTAGTGGGCCTAGCCCCAGTCTTTACGAACCACTACCCTGTTGTGTAGCTGCACACAAACATAGACAGACACAGACACACATAGACAATCAGACACAAATTCATTTCCACACACTTACACAAAAAAATACAAAAAGATACACTTGTATGCACCTGCACAAACAAATTCATATACACACATGCACATACACACATATAGACACACAAACACACACATACACACACACACACAGCCTGCCGATACATGGGAAAGGCAATGCCATTGAAGATGATGAAAACTCCCCTTCTGACATTTAGTAACCTTTCCGTGGAGAGACGGGGAAATAGATGTAAGGAGAGAAGAGAGAAAGAGGAGGAAGAAGAGAAAGGAAGGACAGGAGAAAAGAGAGAGTGAGAGAGCAAGGGATAGATCTATACGTGGCATTCTTATTATCTGCCTCCTCTCATCGCTGCAGATGTTCTCTACCTCCCTCCCTCCATCCTTCCTCATCAGTCGTTTTGGCTCTCTGTCTATCTATTTTCATCCCTCTCTTTCTCTGTGTCTTTTTTCTTATCTCTTTTTCTATCACTCCTGATCTTTATCTCTTTTGTTGTCCCCCCCCCCTCTCTCACTCTCTCTCTCTCTCTCTCTCTCTTTCTTCCATGATCTCTCCACCTCTCTGTCCCACTCCCATTGGTTCCTGGGATCTATTGTTGGATTCTTCGTGTGCGCATTTGTGTGCATTCAGCAGCAGCAGAGTGTGTGTGTGTGTGTGTGTGTGTGTGTGTGTGTGTGTGTGTGTGTGTGTGTGTGTATGTGTGTGCAACACAACATGCAGTGGTGTTATTATCTGACTTGATAAAGTTCTCATGTGGTAAATCTTAATTGTTCTTCATTTAGAGAGAGAGAGAGAGAGCTAGAGACACAGACACAGAGAGCTAGAGAGACAGACAGAGAGGCAGACCGACATGTTGACTGAAGCCACACAGAGCACACAAGGTTACAAAACATCCAATTCTTTATACAGCTGATTCAATCTCTCTAAAGTGCTTAAACTGCTCAGGGTCTCTTAATGCCCTGCTCTATGATTATCAGCCACACAAAATATCTGGTTTGTATTTCTACAGCTTGAGTCGAAATATTAGCAGATCACACTTGAGCATCAGCAGGACATTCACAAGGATCTATTCTCGGTCCCGTTTTGAAGTTTCTTCCTTATAGGGGGCGTCTATAGGTGACATCCAACTCATCTAGTGGTACATTTCACAGCTAAAGCAGACGACATCTGGCTATATATTTAGTTGCCAGTGGTTACAGTAATGAAGGTGACACTGATACATCAGCATGGTGTTTCACAGTCCTCCAGATTGAGTAATTGAGTAGCGTTATAAATACGACCACGGCTGTGCAGATCACAACTCAAACGACTGACATTAATGAGAGCAAACGATACATCACGTATGACTGAAAAGTTAAAGTTACACCTCATGATGATGTCTAATGACTTCATAAGCAGGTTCTTCATCTTTTTTTTTAAAATTCTCATCATCTTCTGGTCTTCTTGTTCTACCTATCCTTCTCTGGTCTCCTTCTCTGGTCTTGCATAGAGTGCTAGCTCTCTCTCCTTCTCTTTCTGTGTGTGTGTGTGTGTGTGTATGTGAGAGAGTGAGTGTGTAAGAAAGTGTGTGTGCTTGGTTGCCATTTCTCTGCAGGAGGTCCCTATCAGGCTAAACAGCTGGAGGAGTGTGTGGCTACAGGAGGGCTCTATGTGTGAGCGTGTTCACAGGCCCCTGGGGCCAATATCTCTCTCTCTCTCTCCTCTCTCTATCTAGCTTACACACACACACACACACACACACACACACACACAAGCACGCACGCACGCACACACACACACACACACACACACACACATACACACACACACACACACACACACACACACACACACGACACACACACATACACACACACACACACACACACACACACACACACACACACACACACACACACACAAACACACACACTGTGAGAGATAAAGCAAAAGAAAGAACAAAAAGAGAACAAAATTAAAGAAATGGATGACTAGAATGTGGACAGATAAACCCTGGGCACTGGAAGCCTTCTGCAGTTCAGCTCCCACTCTCGTCACCACCGCGTTCCTCTGAGAGCGGCACCAACAGATGTCTAATCTGACTCGGAGTTCACTTCCAGGTCTACGCATCACAAGACATGGTCAGACAGGTCACTGCTTTTATGTGGAGAGGAAGGCATGTACAGTACTGTACCACGGTGCATTCTGTATGCCGTCACAGCAGGAATATTCATAGGACTAGTCTATCAGTAGTTGCAGTATTTCAAGTTGCTGTATTTTAGTGGTTATCTTCGACTGCAGAATAAAAATGCCCAAGGAATTTCATGTTTAGTGTTTGTGTTTCTAAATACCAATGACTCTTCCACTCCCCCCCCCCCCCCTTCACACACACA
>NC_085003.1:31034817-31047317 GCF_963854185.1 Sardina pilchardus
AAGGCACTGGACTCCTTTTCTTCTCTCTTTTGCTCCGTTTCTTTTCACCCTGACGGCACCCACCTTCCTGTTTACCGTGTGTCTTATTGAGACAGAAAGAGAGAGGGAGAGAGAGACAGAGAGACAGAGAGAAGAGTGAGAGAAAGAGAGAGAGATCTGACCACAGTTGACTGCATCTTTCATGAAGTTGTGTGATGAGATACAGAGCTGTGGAGATGGAAGTCTGCCCCCCCAAACCCCCCTATGCAAGTTTGGCAATCAATTTCTGGATATGCGCTGCGTTGACAGATATCGCATCATTTTTATGTTTGAGTGACAGCACCTCTCATTTTCTCTCAGAGCCTGCAGCCAGCTGCCGTGTGTGAGACGGTTTGTGTGTGTGCGTGACTGTGTGTGTGTGTATGTGTATATCTTTTGTAGACATCAAAAAAGCATCTCATCTTTGAAACAGCATATTCCTGTCTTTGACTGCCACTTCTTTTAAAGCCTATATGTTTTGAGGATTGTGAACTGTGATCTCTCGTCTCAAATGACTGTTTCTTTTTCTGTCTTTTTGTGTCGCTGAGGGCCTGTCTGTGTGGCTCTGAATCCGGATGAGTGCTCCTTGCCATCGTGAGAAAATCTGGAGATGTGTATGAGATTGTACTCTTAACACATTTGACATTAATCAAATTAATTATCACACACTCATCTCGAATGAAGTCATTGTTATAAGTCATTGCTGAAAAAAAAAAACCCAGCTAGAAACCATCTTATGCTGGCAGCTGGTTTTAGTTGGTTCTCTTCCAGGTTTAGCTGGTTAGGCTGGTTGAGGTGGTACGACAAGCAAAACCAGCTGAATTACCATCATAAGCTGGATAAACCAGCTGAAGATATATTTTCGCAAGAGTGTTGCTGGCCTAGCAGGTTAATCATCATAGGGTGGTCAAACAAGCTGATTAACAAGCGGGTCAATCCGCAAACCTTAAGCTCGTCATGCTGTTTTGTTCAGTAGGGATGTTTATACTGTATATATATATTGTAAACTCATTTTAGCTTCTCTCTCTCTCTCTTTCTCACACACACACACACACACACACACACACACACACACACACACACACACACACTGCCATCAAGCTGCAAGATTGCGCAATGATTACTCCTAATAGACAGTGATTTATCATGGCAGTGACACAAGCATTTGGGTAATTGACTTTGGATCTGGCTCGGGTGGATGGAGCCGAGACAGATGTTGCGCCTCATTGTGAACACTCACAAGACTAGCGTCGGATGATTCTGGAATAATCTCCACACCTGTGTTCTGTCCGCCTCGTTCAGGGACGCCCTGTTGTCGCCGTAGTTTCCGGAAGGCTATTTTCAGCTGTTCACTAGTGAATATGTCCCGGAGCTCGTGTTTCTGGTGCTCACAGGTGCCAGATCTGACAAGAGCTCTCTGGCCACACAGCAGATACAGTATGCAAATGCGAAATATGTAATATTTTACTTTATTGCATTTCCGCAGCCATTTTCACACTCAATATCGTGTCCAATTTTTCAACAGCTCTTCACACAATGTGCTTTACAAATACACACGTAAACACATCAGTTAACCTTCCCTGCAAAATGTCACCACAGCTCTGTACAATCATTTCTGTGGCATATTGCTCATCAAATAGGGTCATCTTTTTCTTTTTCTTTTCTCATCAAGTGGAAAAACAACACACAATATTACCTCTAGATGTCTACTTTCACCCTAATATCGATTTTTTTGTTGTCCTCTGGTGTCAAGAGATAGGTGAACTTCACAATCTCCCTCGCCTGATATCTTTATATTCTTAGCCATGTATAACTGTATATCTTAATCACCCCTACAATCCCCTACATGATACATCAAGCCATTACTTCATCAATTGCTCACTTTGTCATTGATAGTCCATGATTCAGATATTAAGCCTGGGAAAAATCTCCACATCGACAACTACATCAATATTTTTGCTAATAAAAACATTCAGCGTAATGCAAATATTGTCATGTCTCTGTAGAGCACAAACTCAAAAGCAGAATGTATTTCCCACTAAACAAATACAGGCGTTTGTGAAGGTTGTACCAACTATTGCAGAGCTACACCAACATTCCAACAGAAAGTCCTCAATACAACCACAAATCTGCCTTTAAAGGATTTGAAAATGTGAACTCTGCAGACATAATCATCTAAAAAACTGTAATACAATGTTTTTGTCATCCCACCTGCCAAAATCTGATGGATAATAGAAGTGTGAAAATTAAAAATACACAAGAAATGTGTTTTGTGGCTTTCTGCCGGTATTCTTTTTCTTAGTAACAATGGCTGTGATTTTGTGCGTTTGTGTGTGTGTGTGTGTGTGTGTGTGTGTGTGTGTGTCTGTACGCGCGCACGCATCCTTGAGAGTGAATGTGTGACAATTATCTGTTGGTGTAACTGTGGGACTTTTTTAACATTCTCAAAAAAATTAGAGCCTGCAGAAGGTTATATGGTGCGTCTTTGTAGGAGTGAATGTGTACCCCTTGTGTAAATTGATAATTATCTATGTTAGATTTATACATTCATGATTATATACTTTTGTTGATGAACACATGTGGTGTGGGTCAGAGTGTGTAAGTACAATTGTAATAGTGTGTTTGTGTGTGTGTGTGTGTGTGTGTGTGTGTGTGTGTGTGTGTGTGCAGAAGGTCATATGGTACGTGTCTTTGTAGATGTAAATGTGTACCCCTTGTGTAAATTGATATGATTATCTACGTTAGACTATAATGTATGCGTTTACACATTCATGGTTACATACTTTTGTATGAACATTTGATGAACACATGTGGTGCGGGTCAGAGTGTGTAAGCACAATTGTAATAGTGTGTGTGTGTGTGTGTGTGTGTGTAATTCTTTTCTTATGGCCATCTGGGAGTATGTTTGCGGTGTGTTTTCGAGGCGTGGAAGACCTTCGGGATATATAAAAATCCTACGGCGCTCCAATTAGGCCTGTGCAGGCCAGTGCGGGGCCCAGAGATAAATAATGTCGCCGTGTCACCGAGTCAGCCACTGTAACCTTTTTCTGCCTCTTTAAGGCGTCACTTCCAATCAAGGGGCGTCTCAATCACTTAGGCCAGCGTGAGAGAGCGAGGGAGACGAAGAAAGGGAGGGAGTGGAGGAGAGAAGAGGGAAAGAAGATAGAGAAAAAGTGAGGGAGAGAGGGGAAGATGGAGTGGTAGAGGGAAGGAAGGGTAGAATAACAGAGAGAGAGAGAAAGTAAGAATAGAGAGTAGGAAGGAGGAGGGGAAGAAGAAAAATGGGAAAAAAATGAAAAAAGAGACCAATAGGGGGAGAAGGTGGGAGAGGCAAGGAAGGAGGCTAGCGGGGTATGAGAAAGAGAGAGGGAGAGAAAGAGAGAGAGAAAGAGAGAGAGGAGGGGTGCATGAAGGAAGGGGACAGACGGCATATCTGCCAGCTCTGCAGAAGGTCAAACCTGGAGATCACGCTTCCCTGCCCCCTCTTGTCATTCCCGCCCCACACGCAGTTACACGCACAGAAAAAAGATGAAGGGAGGCGAAAAGGAGGGAACAAAAACATCATACTCATATGACAAAGCAGATGTTCAAAGGACAGAGGTGGCAGCCTCCTCTGGCAAAAGATGGAGTGAGAGAGAGAGAGAAGAAGAAAAATAAAGAGAAAGAAAAAAGGGATAGAGACCAAAAACAGCCAAAAAAGGTCAACACATGCACAAAACATAAGACAAATGTCTCACCTGTACTTTGTTTACACACTGCTCACAGACTTCTCCGTTGACAGTAACACCTGCTGCATTCTCCGTCTCATTGAGAGCTGAGGCCTTTTCCTCTCAGGTGAGTTGTCCTCCATCACTGCAGTGCTCCTGTGGTGTGACAGGCCTGAGCAGTAGCATGACGAGGGCTGGGTCCTGTCATGTATTCTGCACAACCCTCTCCCCTCAGGACGTTGTGTACTGTTCATAACAACAAGCTATTACATCAAATACATTCTTTTTTCTGTTCTTTTTCCCCCTACATCCAGTCTAGACATCCAAGTTCCTTTTTTTGTTCACGCATGTTGAGAAGATCTTGGTGAAAAAGAAATAACAATAACGCTCTAACCCTGTAAAGAGTATTGAGGGTGCAAACAAACAATGTCTCAGACTCAGAGAACAAATTCATACAATAAGCAGGACACAGACAAAGACAGACAAGGACATTCTATGACAAATAGTTAAGTGCAATGAAAGTGAACAAACAGTGCATTTTCAATGTTAGTTTAACCATCACCCTTTTGAAAGGGTCGAGGTCACTATCAAAGTGTGTTGCCAGCAAACCTGTTCAAAATGTTTTAGGTCTCTAGCCCTAACTAGGTGCAAAAGCATTGTGATGTCATTAGTTTAAACGCACAAATGTTCGACCCAATCATTTACAATGGGAAAATTTTAGCACGTTTATGGCAAATATCTTAAAACATTGCACTTAGCTCTTTAGTTATGCACAACCTCTCCTAATTTATCAAAACCAAGACAAAAATGGTTTCCATTCTATGTCGCCTTTAATATTTCAATGATAAATTAATGTTACATTTTTCAGTGTGTAGATTTGAACAAAAGCTGGTTTGGTTCTTAACCAAAACACAAGCTTTGATGTGTCTTGCTAAGAACATTGGTTTCAAATAGCCTTTTAAGGGAACATTTACATTATTGCATGACATTAACACGTCATAAAACAATATGTTAGCTAAAGCTAGGTAATGTTTGCTAATTGATACTACCTGCAAAACCACAGTTTCTAAGTCCTCGATTATGATTGGCTACATCACGTTCGATAGCGGTGTAAAATCCAGCACAAACATACACCTTGACCACATTTCGTTTTCTATTACTGTGTGGTGTTTTATACCAGTCATGAATGTAAGAGTCGAGAGACATTTAACACACTACTTCCAACTTTAATCTTCTTCATCTCATCTTCGTACATACCAACTACCTGTATCCTCACAGTGCACTCTATCACCCCCCGTGTTCACTAACTGGTATTAACAGGACATAACATACTGCGCTACTGCAATACAAAAGTTAGAGTAACTGCGTCTCGAAGTTGCTTGGCAACCATTCTGGTAGAGAGAATATATTTCTTGATGGAAGAATGATTATCTATCTATATCATTACATTTCTCGTTGCTGTGCCTTTATCTTATGAAATTTTGCCAGATACAAGTAGTAACCATTTCAGAAAAGCAATAAGCCATTTGAGTCCGTAGTTTACACTGATTTCAGAACAGCTAAAGGTGGTTTCCACTTCTGCGGCTCTTAGCTGTTCTAAAATCAGTGTAACCTCTGGCCTCTTGGGGCCTATTGCTTAGGATGGGAGTCATTAGTTTTGCTCTGAACATTCTAGAATTATTGAAGTTACAGTGCGACAGACCTAATATGTAAGGGATAACGGCCGACGAGGTGACCGGTTTGATGGAAATAATGGCTAGGTGGAGGTCTAGAACTCCGGCGACGTGCGAAGCACGGAGACGGAGTTACCTCCGCCGTGCCATTATTTCCATCGAACCGGTCGACCTCGAAGGCCGTTATCCCGCTTATCTCCCGTTTGTATTCATAACCTGTATAGTTAGAACATAGTTTTATTCCACCGTTGCGTCCGTTAACATCGCTAAAACTGTCTTGACTGTGGGACTACTTTCCGCCACATATCAACTTTCTACTTGCAGGACAAAACTGCCGTTACTAGTTCTAAATGGATGGTTGCTATGGCCAAAAGCCAGTCGTTAGTTCTAAATGGCTGGTTGCTACGGCCAAAAGCCAGTCGTTAGTTCTATCTCTCCAGTTGTCAAGCGGGCATATCCCAGGATTCTGATTAACTCTAACTTTGAAAGATCGCTACTTTTGTAGTCTACATGGCATCCAACTAGCTACAATCCACCTCCGTCGTATGCTACAATGTTACTAGAATAGAATAGAATAGAATAGAATAGAATATATACTTTTTTGATCCCGTGAGGGAAATTCAATTCTCTGCATTTAACCTAATTTAACCGAATTAGTGAACACACAGCACACAGTGAACACACAGTGAGGTGAATTACACAACCCAGAGCAGTGAGCTGCCTGCCCAACCAGCGGCGCTCGGGGAGCAGTGAAGGGTTAGGTGCCTTGCTCAAGGGCACTTCAGCCATGGTGGACTGGTCGGGGATCGAACCGGCAACCCTCTGGTTACAAGCCCGATGCGCTAACCAGTACACCACGGCTGCCCCAGTACCCACTATGGTTCTGCACGTCTGTATTTCAGCTTGGATGCGACGTGACAGTTCATTTAAACTTCGCAACGAGTTTGGCTAATTAATCTTCAAGTGTGATACGGGAACTACTTCAAAGGTAGCAGGTTATACGAAGTTAATGGCCACCCCATCAGCCAATCAGAGAAGAGAATTCCATTGTTGAGGGAGATAACTATATCTAATGAGAGTGCATACTACATACTTCACAATTGTGTACAGAATAGGCTATCTCCTGATAGTCATCCAGTCATGCTGATATGTCTGCTATAAGGATTGTCCAGGGAATGACTAATCTTTCTGCAGAGCAGTCTGAACTGTCTGTCTCAAGACGATGATTTGTATGCTATCTGCTGAGAGAAATCAGAATTTCCAATGTTTTATTTGAAAACTAGAAGGGCAGTCGGAGTGCACAGACCTCTACAAAGGCCAAATGCCTCATCTTGCAAGGTTAACCAAAGGAAAAAATTATTTGTCTGCTCCATGATTCAGGCTCTCTCCAAAATTTAATTGGTTCTTCTTTGACCCAGGCTATACATCCAGCTTTGTGAAATTCAGGCAAGTTAGTTTCCTGCTGACAAACAGACAAACAAATGAAACAATACTAAAAAGAAAACTGCTAGGAAAAAGTTACTATATTATGAATCATGCTGTCATATTGCTGGATCATGAACAAGGCTTTATGTAAACTGAAATGCCAGTGTAGAAGTGTATAAGTCATGCTAAGACCAAAACATGCTTGTAACCCCTTTACACCTCAACATACTGTATATCCATATTCCCATTCAGGTCTGTGTCCTAAAAAGTGCCAACTGCCTAGATGAGGTTTGCACTCTCTCCGTATTTACCATTCTCCTTTGCATACAGGACCAACACCATGTCCGCTTACTGGAACACAGCGATGCTCTTTGCAATGTAAGGCTACCGAAAACCCCCCTATTTTTTTCCCCCAAACTACTCTGCAAAAGCTACTATCGCCATTGAGCCCTCTGCACAGACAAATCTCTCCTTCATTCCTCTCTCTCTCCCACCCGCAGTCGACCACCCTGGCGCCGAGATGTGTACAGCTGATTGGATGCATGGCAGTGGTGGAGTTTGGTCACAGATGTGTCAGGTGCCTCTTATCCCTACTCTATAAGGCAGAGGGGGTGTCGGGGAGAGGGAAGAAGATTGGGGAAAATGAGTTCCTGTCGCAGTCATGACTGTAATCTGCGTGTGAGGAGCCCCTGCTATCTGGCTCTGCAGTCTGCGCCAATGGCTTGGGGAATAGAGGGAATTACATCGGCAGCTGAACCCGCCATCACCTGCCCTCCTCTTCCTCTCCCTCTCTCCTCCTCCTCCTCCTCCTCCACTTTCACCTTCATCCCAGTACACTTGCCAGCCTGCTGGGATATTCAAATGCGTAGCAATATCAGTATCTCTCCACGGGTATGTGTGTGTCTCCGTGTATATATGTGTGTGTGTGTGTGTGTGTGTGTGTGTGTGTGTGTGTGTGTATCCGTGTGTCTGTGTGTGTGTGTTTGTAAGTGAGTGTATGTCTCTGTCTCTGGATCGCTGTGTATGCATGTGGGTTGGTGTGTGTGAGTGAGTGAGTGTGTGAGTGTGTGTGTGTGTGTGTGTGTGTGTGTGTGTGTGTGTGTGTGTGTGCGCCAGGGGACGGCGGAGGAGCACATGGAGGTCTCTCTCTTAAGTTATCCCGTTGCAATCTATTCAAGGAAATGAAGTGGGCGCGGAAGAGAATTAGAAAACGGCGGAGTAGGATATGGGATAGCAGGGGGTATGAGATGAGGAACAGAACCTTTTCAAGTAGGATCAAATACCGTCTCAAGACTTGACGGCGTGGCTCTCCTGTGTCTGAGCAGTTCCTTATCAATACTCCATCAGGATTGGAAGAAAAACTTTAACAAGAGTAGTTGCCCTCATCTCAGCTATTGCAGATGTGTCACTAACTAAGAAGCAGGCTGAGAAAATGACAGAAGATACTGAGAAACAATAAATAACAGGCAAAAACATTTATCTAGAAAATCATCTTCATTTCAGTCCTGACATGACGAATAGAAGAGTTTGGTTTTTCACTTTGCTTAATTAGAATTGTGTTGAGTTATTGTACCGGTCTAACCAGGGCTCATGACTCATGAGCCTACCTTCCAGTATCATCGTCCATATAACTATTGTGTTTCTCTTTACACACACACACACACACACACACACACACACACACACACACACACACTGACTCACTCACACACACACACACACACATACTATACCTGTTACACATTTACCTGTGATTCAGTTCATGAAAGTGAGCTCAAACAAATGTTTGTGTAAATAAAGATAATACAATGTCAGTGGAGATGTGCAGTAGATTTCACACAAACAACATATTACACTTTTGACCCTGTGTGACCTTGACCTTTGACCTAAGACATTGAATACCTAACCAGTTGCTCTAGCGTTAGTCAATAATCTAACTAAATAATCACTAAAGTATATAACTTCATAGTGATACACTGTGCCAGGTTTGATAAGATATTATGCAAATACTGTCGTAATGTACAGAACCATGAACACAGTATAAGGACCACAGGAGAATGATAGCCTAGTATATACTGTACCCATATTAGGCCTACCACTAATAAGTCATTCAGATGCACCAGATGAATACATGCCTCTGATGTGAATGACAAACTCCATGCATTTTGCTCAGCTGTCTGTCAGAATCCCATGGACTAAATAATTGGCATGTGTCTCTGATGACAGGTCTCCTCAAATTCTCATCCCACGTGTGGTAGTAGGAGACGAGATGAAAGAGGACTTCACAGAACATAAAGAAATGCACAGACACATACTCAAATGTACAATACACTCAAAGTTATATTTCACATAGACTGTCAGTGTAACGGCTATCATCTGTCATGATATGGGAATCAATCCACAGATGTTTTACAGTGTTATGGAAAAGCAATAATCACAAAGTTAGTATACTGTCAATTCCGAAATGATACAATTGTTGTGTGGAGATGAATTACTTTCTAAGTGTGTTAGCATTTGTATTTGTGTGTGTGTGTGTGCGTGTGTGTGTGTGTGTGTGTGTGTGTGTGTGTGTGTGTGATGCATATGAATGATGCACGGTTGCAGACATTATTGCCTGTGTGCCCGCAACTACTGTATTCAGAATTCTATCAGTCATAACTGATAAAGCCATGCCGGTGTTGTGTTCCAAAGTCGATACGCCACACAAACAATATCACAGTATTACCAAAAAGATAAGACGCAGTTGTGTGCAGTTACTTTTCATTCAGCCTGCCTCCTGCTCTGTGTTTTCCTCTCTTTACTTTCTTTTTTTTTGTCTTTGCAGGCGCCTAATAAAAATGTATTGTTTATGAACTGCAGGCCATAATGAAATTTGTCCACAGCCCTCAACCCCAGAATTGATTAGTATTGATTGACCCAGACCGCTGATGTCATTGGGGCTCCTGGGCCAACCTGGGGAGGTGCTGTAAGGTTAGAAAAATAAATGTCACAACAGTCTGAGGGGGGGAAGACGGCGGCAGGAAAACAAGTTAGAATTGGGAGGGAGGGAGGGAGGGAGAGAGGGAGGGAGAGAGGGAAGAAGGGAGGAAAGGAGTCGGAGAGACAACAAGACAGTCGAGAAAAAAAGAAAAGTGTAAAACAAGGAGAGAGAGTGTGTGCGGGTGTGTGTGAGTGAGAGAGAGGGGATGAGAGAGCGAACTGAAGAGATGTGGGGTGGTTTGCTAAGAGGATCAGATGAGGAGAACGCTAGCTGTGTGTGTGTGTGTGTGTGTGTGTGCGTGTGTGTATCTGTGTGTGTGTGTGGTTTACTAAGAGGATCAGATGAGGAGAACACTGGCTGTGCTGCTGCAGGGTCCTGCTGGTCTTTACGGAGGTGACGTGCAGTCTAACTCAGGCCCGGTCAGGCCCAGTCTTTGGAGTTCTGACCATGTGACCATACACGGACATGCTCAGCACTGGACCAACACTGAGTTAGTGGGGACTTCCTCACATTCAGCATTATTGATCGATAGATAGATGAATAGATTTTTACATTCACATTAATTCATTTTCAAAGTGATTTACATAAGGGCCATTGTCCTGGTGCAATTTGGGGTTAAGTGCCCTGCTCATGGGCACAACAGTGGAAGTCAAGAATTGAACCCACAACTTGTCAGACTACTGCATGCTACCACAGCTCCTTGACCACTACACTATCACCACCCTAGATGGATGGATGGATGGACAGACGGATGGACGGATTACATTTGTAGTGTTCAGGATTGATTAAGGATTCGGTTCAAGGTCAGTCTGATTGCTTAATGGATAATGCTATTTTTGAAACGTTTGGACCTGTGGCCTTCTGTAGTTTGGTTTTGATTATTGTGCTAGCGTGGTTTAAGGTGTGCTCAGAGTACAGAGAAAGGCTTTGGCTACAAACCTCTCTAATCTCCTTTTGGTGCGACTGTCTGAGCTCCCATACCAGACAGTGATGGATGAAGTAATGATGCTCTCTGTGATGGCTTTAAAGAAATGAACCAACAGGTGTTTGTTCACATGAAACATCTACAGTTAAGCTGCCTCAGGAAATAGAGCCTTTGCTATGCCTTTTTCATTATGTGAGTAGTGTTTATGACCTATTTCAAATTGTTCTAAAGAACAAGCTTACAACTTTACAGGAGTCTTTCAAGGAAGGTTACGGGTTGATCATCACATAAATCCGCTGCGGCAGTGGTGTTAGGCCTCCTCCTCAAAGTCACAACTATTTCCTTAGTTTTTGAGACATTTAAATGGAGCTTGTTGTTGTCTACAGCCCAGTTCACCTATTTGTGCCACTGAGACTCCTTGTGACTTATGAGGCAGATGATGGTGGTGTGGTCTCACCTGCGTATTTGAATATGTTGACCTGGTGGAGGTGTGATGTGTGATATCAAATCGTTGGAGAAAAGGAGCCTTGTTGAGCACCAGTGTCAGAGACAGAGGGCATGATGTTGTAGTAGAAATATTTCAGCATTTGCTTTAGTCATGACCCCAGCCTTTAATCACACCAAACCTTGTCAACCAACTGCCCTAGTACCCTTTGGCATGATGACAAGTGATCATTTGATGATGACCCTTTCCTCTGGACACAATCCAGAGAGGGGGACGCCTTAAATGCGGAGAGAAGACACAACACTGGAGGTTCAGTTTGGCGGCTGCCGTACAGTAAGTGGTGCGTCATACTGGCCTCTGAGCTCGTAGGTTTGACACCATTGTTAACTGGTAAATGTCTTACCATGTTTCCAGTCTTTAAACCTGCCTCTTGTCTGCTTGCATTGAATTTGCTTACAACAATGTAACAACCTTGACTGATTAAATCCTGTTGACACAGACACAGCACTCACCCTAAAAAAAATTGTATCTCTTTAAAGGCTATGTTGAATCTGTTGAATGTCATGATGTGACCATACACTATACATAATCAAATCAGCTGCTGCACCAATACTCCAGAAGCTGGTTAGCGAGCTTGCTAGCTACTCTCAGTGTAGCATGGCAATGGCAAAAGGACAAGGTATGCTGATGCTGCATATTTTGTTTATGTTTTTCTGTGTATGTGTATGTGTGTGTGTTTGAATATGTGAAAATGGGAAGCAGAGGAGAAATAATGGCATTTTCTTGTGTGTGTACAGTGTAATTAATTACCTATGTATGTAAAATAATCTCTGTGTGAATGTGTGTAAATGTGTGTAAATGTGCATCTGTGTGTGTGTGTCAGTGAATACTTCTGTGTGTGTGTGTGTGTGTGTGTGTGTGTGTGTGTGTGTGTGTGTGTGTGTGTGTGTCCAGGAACGTGAGAGCTTGAATACCAGTCAGCTGTGCTGTGCAAGTGGTGGAATCCCTGGATGTGTATTCACACACCCGCCTGCCCTTTCCCAGAGAACACCCTCCCCTCCATCATCACACCACAGACACACACACACACATACCGCCCCCCCCCCCCATACACACACACACCTAGCTCTACCTGCACACTCTCACACAAACACACACTCACCAAGCTCCACACACTTTTGCACACTGTACACACACACACACACACACACACACACACACACACACACACACACACACACACACACACACAGTGGGTTTGACCAGAGGCACCATGACTGTCTGTCCCACCACCAGGTCAGGCAAGTGTGTTCTCTCCAACATAATT
>NC_085003.1:31052317-31059817 GCF_963854185.1 Sardina pilchardus
GCTCCAGGCTGATAATATACTGTACTGTTTGAAAGCCATTTGAATATTTCTTTGGCAGGAAATCGCATTACGGGCTATTAAAAAGTAATTATTTGTACATAAATTCCCGGCAAGTCGGCGGCAGATCCTGGCAGAAGCGATGTCGCGGCTCAATACAAAAGCAGTTAGGGGAGCGGTGCCGGGGCCGTGTCGTGTTTATTAAAAAAGCGCCGGGCTCCTTCATCATCTGTGGAGCGACTCCGCGTCACCCGGCCCATATTTCATAGCGCATGCTAATGTAATTACCGTAGCGTTAGCGCTGTCACAGAGGTGGGAGAAATGCCCATAACAGGGCCTGAGAAACTATAATCTGCTGGGGTGGGTGTGTGTATGGGGGGGTGTGGAGGGGTGGAATGGTTGAGGAACACCAGCAGAGTGGAGTTGCGACTCATATGCCCTGTTTATGATTAGAGATTAGCATAGGTGTCCATTTAGCATAGCTATTCTGTTACTCAAGTCAGGTCACAAACATATAATGGTACATGCCATATACTGTCTGTTTATTTTCATGCGTATCAATGTCTTGGATCACAAACAACGGAAATTGCTATTTCACACTTTACACTGCTGAACCCTTGCAAAGCTTATTCAGCCGGTTAGTGTGATCCCCACATAAGAACATCTTACCTTACCCCATTTCCCACAAGTGTATATAGCCTTTTCTTTTTAAAGACAAGTGTATTCCTGCATGCATACAGTATAGGGCCGATCTAAGTTGGGTTTTGGGTGTGCAGGGTTAACAGCTGACACTAGAGGAACAGTCTTTTCCCCTTTCGCCCACCAAATACAGAGGCTGGGCATCTCTGTAAACATCCCTCTGGTGTCAAGGTCTCCTCTCTCCTCTTTGGAGTGATTTCCTTCACTCTGCCCATCACAGGTCGATGTGATGCCGTGTTGAGCCTTGGCACGCGGGAGAAAAGCCAAGCAGCGAAGACAACCAGGAGAGACGAGAATGAAGATCATGAATAGTTGATGCTAGCAGTCCGGCACGCACACACACACACACACACACACACACACGCACACACACACATATATGCACAGACAGACACACACACACACATGCACACTACACCAGTGGATACACCTGCCGTTTGGAGCAGAGAAATATATACATATATCTCTATGTCTCCCCTGAGCTCGCCGTGGATGTCATGTTCAAAAAGTGGTGATCATTAGCAATAATGTGTACTCACCAGCTGTGGAGGTTGTTGAGTTGGAAGCACAAACACACACACACACACACACACACACACACACACAAGCATTAGCACTTCTTTTGGGCCCTCAGAAAGTCCGTAGAGTGTTCCTTTGTGAAAATGCTTCATGGGAAAAAAAATATTCTTCCCAAACCAAAGCCCTTCTATCAGTAAGGCTATAACCTTTCCAGGGTCTGTGGTCATGATGAGCCCAGTCAGCCTCGGTGATGCTTTCAGGGGTCAGCACACACTGACCTGGGGCAGAGAGTAGCCCAGGGACCCTGCTGGTATATGACAGCTGTCATTCCGCACAGCTCAGGAGCAAAACACATGCATCCACCCCTGACATTTCCCTCAGTCACACTGCTAAGCTATCTCTGATTAACTGGCAATGGGGGAGGGTTTTTCAGACGCAGGATGGCCAGTCTACATGTGATTCTTATGGCAAGGATTTAGTAAATCAAGGCTGCAACACTGTGACAACCACTCATCTTGGAGCTGAACAGATAAAGCATGGTCTTAACAATGCCAATATAATTAATTCAAAACCTAGGATGAAAAATGTCAGTAAATAGAAAAGTGCAAAATATCCATATAAAATATAATATAGGCCTACTGTACAATGTATTTAGTTGGATGGTTGTCAACATGTGTGTTTCAAAGATGTTTATAGGAGTACCTCCCATGTCATTAGCATGCTAAATGTTAGCATAAGTTATTACACGCCTCTTCAATAATGCTGTAGAATGCTCCATTCACTCAAATGGCCCTTTCCAGTATTTGGAGGTCTGATAATTATGTATAATAGACCGCTGTCAAGGAGAATTGGTTTTATGCCTCTGATTTACATCTTTCATATCATTCTGAGACTAGGCTGCCTCAGTAGATGTTCCAAGACGAAAAATGTAATTTGTTTGTCTTTGTTATGCTTGGATTTTGTGAAAGTTAACAAGAAATAGACAATGTACGGCCCCAGCCGTGGCGCAACTGGCTGGGGCACCTGCACCGCACGCCGGCGACCCGGGTTAGATTCCCGCCCCGAGGTCCTTTCCGGATCCCACCCTGACTCTCTCACCAATTCGCTTCCTGTCTCTCTCTCTACTGTCCTGTCAAAATTAAAGGCACAAAAGCCAAAAAAATATACTTAAAAAAAAAAAAAAAGAAATAGACAATGTACTGTACATTTAAATTGTTTTGATTTTATTGTAACCCCAAAACTATCTAAAAACTAAGACTACTACTAACTAGCTAACTATCAAATGTTAGCAAGCCAACTTAATCTCCACTGCTAGTTAACAGTGTGTCAGTCAAGTTCTATTTGTGTGGCAAACTCTCAGTGGCAGCCATGAAAGAGTAAAGCAAATAGACATGATATTAAAAGACCTACTGTGTGAAGTTTCTTGACTTAGCTGCGTAATAAGCAGGGTAATGAATTGTCCACCGCCACTTTTGGAAAATATGTCCCTTCAGGACGGAGCAAAACCCCTCCGCTGTGTGTAGGGGTCCTGTTCACCTTGCCGGAACTTATTTTCTGTTAATGACTGTCGGACAATACATGATCCTATTACTTAGTTGACACTTATGACAGAACTCAATACATTGTATACTGTACATGAGTATTCAGTCGAGTTGCATTGTTATCGACATGTGTTTCACAGACATGAGGAGTCTCTTGCTATATATTAATGTCACCAGGCATGCTAAATGTTGGCATAAGTTAGATGAGACTAACGACGGAGCCCTATGCAGGGCCTCAGGCTTAGCAGTTAAGCGAAAGAGTCTGTATCTTAACAGATGGAAAAAGGGTCTTTAACTGCAAATGATCCTTTCAACACATTGGATTCCAACTCACCCCAAAGACATCTAGGCTGACAAAAGGCCATGTTCTGATTGGCGTTGTGTTGCTTTTTGTACATTTTTTTGTACATACGTTTTTTTTTGGGGGGGGGGGTTTGCTCTTTTCATTTTTGTCATTTTTCCTTGCCTTTTTGTAGTTTTCACTTATGGAAACATCTTTCTAGAAAGTAAACAATAAAATGTTTGTGTCCATAGAATGAACTAACCTGCCAAAACACCAAGGAAAAATCTTTTTTTTTCTTTTTTTTATAATCTTCATGAATTTTCAGTTTTCAGTCTATTCAATAGTATTCATCTCCTGTTTTGAGGATATTAAATTAAATGGGAAAAGATTGAATTGCAATATATATATATATAGGTAGATAGATAGATAGATATTTCTAAACAATTGAAACTGTCTCAAGGCAGTTGCCCATTGTGCAAGTACTAAGACAACAGAGGCCATGAGAAATGCCCTTTAAACAGGAGGAGACTTTCAGCAAAGCTGCAGCTCATGAGAAGTATCTGCATGGGTTGCTGAGAAGAGAGGGAGAGAGAGAGAGAGAGAGAGAGAGAGAGAGAGAGAGAGAGAGAGAGAGAGAGAGATTTGGACAGAACAAGAGATAGAGAGATGGTGTAGAATGGGGAGATGACACAGGTCACACTTGGACCCAAATCTGGTTCAGACGCTGTAACCAGCTGCACCACAGCACCCCCAAAATCGAGATTTAAAAAAAAACTATATTTTACTTAATTACATTCAGCACTTTGGTATGTTGCACTGTACACAGACAGCGTGTCTGGATTAAACTTAATCCCAATCCATAGCTAACCCACAGGTCATATCAGAAATGAATACCGTTATTCATTCTTTCTATCAGAGTACAACTGTGGGCCGAATTATTGCTGCAGCCACGAAGGCTGTGGGGAAATAAAGTGCAACTAATCCTTGTTCATAATTCTGTCAAACAATCTCATGTCCAGTGAGAATGTTAATATGACCTTTATCTCATATTATTACACGGCTCCGCATAATGCTGTACAATGCACCATTCACTTGAATTTGATATCTGATCATTTTGTATAACAGACTGCTGCTATTTATAACCCTGGTACAGAGTTTGTTTCTTAGAACGCTTATTTCTTAGAACTTAATCAGAACAGTTGCAAGGTCAGTTGAGGTCAGGACTCTGTGCAGGCCAGTCAAGTTCATCCACACCAAACTCTGTCATCCATGTCTTTATGGACCATGCTTTGTGCACTGGTGGTGCACAATCATGTTGTGAAGTGTACAGAAGTGTATTTTCTGATAATGAGCGGTGAACAATACATTATCCCTTACATGCACCAGGAAATGTTGACAACAGACATCAAAGCCAGTTTGATCCATCATCATCAGGTAGCTGGGTGTCATCATTTGCAGATGTAAAGCCTAACAAACCGAGGTTTTGGTTGGCTAACACAAACAGAGCAGTTCTTGCCTCATATACTCTGTAGCGCACACAGGCATTTTAGCTGGCCATGCTGTTTGTGTATCTAGAACAGGGGTGGTGATTAATTAGTGCAGGGCTCACACTCCAAAAGCATTGATCATAGTAAGATTACACCAGAAGTTTAAGGTTACTCTCCATCCGAAGACAAAAAAGAATAAGAAAATATAATTCCTGCAGCAAAACTCTGTGGTCTTGAGGACCACAATGGAAATACGCTAATATTCTGCTTGTATGGTACCAGTAATCTACTTCTGAACTGTCCTACTGGATGTGATTTCTACATGTTGTCTTTGTAGATTATTTGACCTGGATTATACTTCTTTACACAGATCTCAGACTTTTACTGGTGTTTTTCTTTCCTTTCTAGTAGCGAGACTCAGTTGATATTTGTTTGTGAGGATTTGGAATTCATGAAGACTTGTCTAAGACTATTTCTGGCTGCTTGTGTTTTGATTCTGATCGAATATCAAGATGCATTTCTTGACATCATTCCTGCGTCTGGGTTTCCTTCAGCCTTGTCTGTGACAGTGACAATATGTTGTGCCAAAATTATTCTCACAAAAAGTGTTAATCCGGTTAAGGCGTGATACAATAATGTGCCAATACTTCTTTTTCTGGGCCCAACTGCTCCCAAAGCCCCTCGTTATTAAACTATTCTTTTTGACTATTCAGAGAAGCCGATAAGACCATTGTCATTCAACTATGGATGTTACCCTAGATTATATCAGCCAGACTAATTACTCTGTTAGAGTTAGAGATTTCTGTTAACCTCACTGAGACGGAGGAGATGGTGAGAGGGTTTACCGGTTGTGAAAACTGGCTGGCTGCACTAGCAAACGTATTTGGATGAAAGAGTTGTTGGGCCTGTGATGCTGGACTGTATAGTAGGTGTATAGCTTTTCTAGGCATTTTAATCATTAGGCTGAAAATAGACCTTATTCATGGTTTCACCAGGTCCCATTCCACAGGTGTATTAATCAAGCACCATACAGAAAGCATTGATAGTCAAGGTGCTTGATTTTGCACCTGTGGAAAGTGACCTGATGAAACCCATGAATACTGTCCAATGTTTACCTCCCCTTGGATTCCCAGGTTTCACTGTGTAAATGTTTCCCATGTACAGTAGGCCTACATATTAACTCACACAATATGGCTGCTTCATACCCTGAAGATAGAAGGTCTGATCAGAACGCCAACAGTTTGCTAAGAGGCTTCATTGGGTGATTCCCCTCTCTAGAGGGCTGTCAGACAATGAAAGCGTTTTTGTGTTGAAAGGCTGCTGGTGTTGGAATGAGAGAAGCTAAAGGAGTCAGCCATGCCCTGCTGGTTCTAACATGGCATTTTTTTCAGGATTACTTTCATTTCCCTCTGTGCTTTTCCCTCTGATCCATGAGAGCGCCTGTGCTGTGCTTTGCTTTCTTCTCCTGCCTCGGATGAGCCCGGCACAAGTGTTTTTATGATCCGACACAGCTCAAGTGCTTTTTTTTACATCATTACAATTTTGTCAGAACAACCACTGAAGTACACATCCATACCCAAACACACGCAAAGTGACATACACAGACACACACACACACACACACGCACATGCATGCTCATACACACACACACACACACACACACACACACACACACACACGCAGACACTTAGACTTTAGTACTGTGTCCCACTCAGAAGCACTCTCAGATGCTGTGATTGCTGGTCATTTAGCGCTTGACCTGTCAGTTGCTAGTTGGTGGACACGGGTCTATTTATAAACGCTTCCTCTGGCTCCTGGCAGGCTGGTGTTGTGCTCTGACCTTCGGGAGGAACGGGTTGGGCCGGGTGGCAGATGCAGAGCCACGGAGCACAGAGGTCACGCTGATGGAGGGAGAGAGACAGAGAATGAGAGAGAGAGGAAGGGAATGAAAGAGAGAGAGAGAGAGAGAGATACAGGGATGGAGGGACTCCAAACACAGTGATTCCCCCTTTTCTCTCTCTCCGCCCAACGCCCCCTCAACCACCCGCTCTACTTCTCCCTCCTCTCCTCTCCTCCTCTCCTCCTCTCCTCCTCTCCTCCATCCATTCGGCACTGCTTCAAATTACTCAGCCTGTTTTGATTTTTCGAGGGCTGGTGAATCACGCCGCGGCGATGGGGAGCACTGACATTTAAGGCAGCAGATGAGAGCCAATTAGCATGCTTTGCAAAACAATTAGAACACACTCGGCAGGCACACACACAGCTGATCAAACCAGGCCTGCCTGCCCCCGTCCTCCCGGTGAGCCTCCAAACCGGACTCGGCCCGGGGCACGGCCCCAGCCAACACCAACGACCCGCAACCCGGCCCACAAATAGGACTGCTCTTTTCTCTTTTCTCTCTCAAAGTCACCAGCTATACCCTCTTACTCTGCCCCTATTCCTCTCTCTCTCTCTCTCTCTCTCTCTCTCTCTCTCTCTCTGTCTCTCTGTGCATAAACAAAGACTTTGGAAAAATGCAACTAGAAACACTTTTATGCTGTAGTATAGAAGTCCCCCCTCCTCTTTCATTCCTCTACTGTTTGGGTAGATTTATGTTTGCCGAATGTTTTTTGATGGATAAGCCTACCACTTGCTGTGAATGCCCTCTATTTTTTCACAGCTCTCAGGCTTTTTTGTAGCTTTGTGCTAAAAAGACAAAGCCCTCTGTGCCAACCCAGGTGGCAAGGTAAAGTACCTGTGAACAGTGAGGTGTGGTATAAATATGGTTCATTTTAATGAGGGGATGGACGAGAGGGGTTGTCCTGACGACTGTGCCCGCTGCGCTGCATGCTGGGTAATGTTGACATTTTAGGAACTGACTTCCTGTGTGGCAACCGCATTTCCCCCTCTGGAAAGCGTCTGGTCAGATGTGTGTATTTTTGAGCCCTCTTCCTGCTGATGCCCTCCATAGCAGGTCCAACATTTAGCAATTTC
>NC_085003.1:31067317-31088489 GCF_963854185.1 Sardina pilchardus
GCGGGCACAGCATGTTTTCCTGGGCCTCATCTGCATAAACAGGCGGCCGTGATTGGCAGCGGGGAGCTCAGAGGTAGAGGGTGCTGGGGCTCGTACTGTGTGTGTGTGTGTGTGTGTGTGTGTGTGTGTGTGTGTGTGTGTGTGTGTGTGTGTGTGTTTGTGTGTCTGAGAGGGTGTGGATGGGTGATGTGCGAGTGAGTGTGTGTGGATGGTTGCTGCATGTGTGTATGTGTGTGTGTGTCTGTGAGTGAAGGAGGCCGTGTGTGTATGTGTGTAAGTCCATGGGTGAGTATACGGATGTGGACCCCTGGACTTGAATGTGTGTGTGTGTGTGTGTGTGTGTGTAGGGGTAGTCTCCTCAGCAAGGGCAACTACACACACAGAGAAGAGCTTGAGTCAGGAATTCATTACGGCTGGATAAAAACTAAGAGTCAGAACTCTCGCTTGCACATCCTGAACTATTGCCTACTGTTGGCTCTTCACTGCCAGCTGGACAGTGGTGCTCCACCACACACATACGCAGTCAACCTCTCCAAACCTAAACCTCTTATATATTCATTAAAACCCAACACACTCTTTAGATAAGGCTATACATTCAGCTTGTGATATTTACAAGCCATTTCAATGAAGTCAGTATATTGACTAAGTACTTGAGTGGTGTCTAAAGCTCAAGATCAGTATATACTGTAGACAAAACATAGCATGTCAAGATAATTACTTTGTTGTACTGTATGTGAGGGTGCTATCTAGCCTGGTATCACCAGACTCAATGAGCGCGTTTGCATGCACACCAAAAAAAAACAACTACTGGACATGATTGGGTAACGAAACTAGCATGGTAATGGGTATACACTTCATGTTAACAATGAAATCATTGGTTCAGCCTAACCAATTGTATTGATTAGAGAATCATAATGGTAACATACTTTCTACTTTGCCTAGCTATTGCAAACTGATAATAAACTACATCAGTAGTCATGACACAATGCATTTACTTTTGCTATATATATACTGTAAATATTCACACACTGAACTTCGCTCTCAAGTTGAGTGTTGCATTGCTTGGTAGTTTGGTAGAACTGTTGTAAACAGTATGACACTCATATCACATGACTGAACCACAGCCATGGTGATTTCTGCCACTAATGCCACTCTCACTCGTGCCATATTTCTTAGATCAACAACGAAAAAGTGTCTTGTTGCCCGGAACCAACCCCATCCATACTCAGTATGGATTAAGACATGTCAATACCATGAAAAATGACAAACACACCTCAGATTGATTTCACATGGATACCTCAGAGTCACACTTTGCGCTACCAAATTGTCCAAACAACAATCTCATTACAGTTCTGTGGCACACCACAGAGTAAATAAAACAATTTTGGTAAGCAGCCATATCTTTTCCTCTGTGTGACATTTTTATTTAAATCTGACAAACATTCTTCCTAATAAGCATGCCCTCTTTTGCTATCACATTAACTGCTTACATCTGAAAGCGTGATGAATGAATGTCATGACATGAAGATCTGAAGCACAGGAGAGAACATGCTGTTCCAATGCATCACACTTAGAGAGCCCAGCCCTTGTTTACTTCCCTGAGTAGTCTATCATAATGGTTGCCTTGGCTTGGACCAGCAGATGGTTTGAGTTACTGCATCTCTCTCTCCCTCCAGAAAGCTCCTGGTTAGCTGACTGAGTGCAGAGGTGGAGTCATTAACTCCTAATATAAGCACGTTGTCTGGGACCCGGCACACCCACTGTTCAGTGAATGAGTTTCCTGAGATCAAAAGAACCAAGGTGGCTCCACACCCGGTGGGTGGGTGGAGTGGGGTGGGTTTGTGCTGCGCTGTGCTCTATTGTAATGTGCTACATTGGGTACTGGGGAAGGTTGTTCTGTAGAATTCTCTACAAGGTGTGTGCATGTGTGTGCGTGTGTGTGTGTGCGTGCGTCCTGACAGAAATATGTGCACATTTTGACCTGTTTGTATGTGCTGGATAGGCTGAGCTTTACCATGTACGTGTCAGGCCTACAGTATAAGTAAGAGGTGAAGAGTCACTGTACAATCATCAGACACATGCAAACACACACGAGAATTCACACGTGTGTGTGTGTGTGTGTGTGTGTGTGTGTGTGTGTGTGTGTGTGGCAGTGTCTAGATCCAAGACACAGTTGAGCTCTCGACTGATATCTTGATTCCCGTGTTTTTGTTCTTGTCTCTGTGGTGGTTAGATGCAGAGGGGGAAACAAAGAGGAAGGAAAGTGAGAGATAAAGACAGAAAGTTAAAAAGGAGAGTTTGAGAAAGACCAATAGAGAGAGCCGAAGAAAGATGGAGAAACAGTGGACAGAGAGATTGAGAAAGATGAGAGAGAGTGACTATACGGGAGAGAGAGAGAGAAGGAAAATGAAAAGATGAACAAAAAAAGAGAGAAAAAGGAAGTGAGACCGAAAGAGAGAAAGAAAGAGGAGAGATGAGAAATAAGGAAGGGCTGCTGCATGTTGCCATTGGCTGTGTCCATGGCAGCAGGGACCACACACTGAGCCCGGAGATTGGCCAGGCAGAGTGGCGGGCACACACTCCTCCAGAGGAGGCCTCTGATGTGTGGAGCACTGGGGAGGGACGGCACAGGGTATAGGCCGGGTGGGGTGGACGAGGCAGCGGAGGTGGGTAGACGCCAACTCCAAACCCGAGGATCACAGTCAGATGCCACTCACTTCCACCGGAGATCATTCCTCTCCTCGTCACTCTGTCCAAGACAAGCCTCAGCAATCAATTGGACTCGAACAGCAACAGTGAGACACATTTGGCAGCTTGATATAGGGCCATGTAGATGAGAGAGAGACAGAGACATTGAGAGAAAGAGAGAGAGAGAGAGAGAGAGAGAGAGAGAAAGAGAGAGAGAGAGAGAGAGAGAGAGAGACAGCTTCATGCCACTCCCATCCTAAAACATGTAACAAGCGAATATCCCAAGGTTATTCTTTTATTTTTGTTCTTTCCTGGGCGGTTCTAAAATTACATATTCGCTTACACTGCAGTCATCTCAGCGTGTTGTCCGATGGTTCGGATGTTCTCTCCCCCTCTCTCTCTCTCTCTCTCGCTCTCAGTGGTTCTTTTTGACGGCTTGACTTCTGACGTTGGCGGATGTGTTGCTGTTTGCATAGTGTCGACAGCTGACATCTGGAGGTCAAAATCGCACAATCGCGCAACAACAACAACACACAGAAAACACGGAGTAAGCACACAACTGACCCTGTGGGCCACCGGTGGCCATGGCAACGGCTCGGGCACCGCATCCCAAGCGCGCCTCTGTTTTGCTGAGAGGTCAGCCAAGCTCGCACCAAGAGATGTGCTCGTGGTCAATACTGCTGTTGGCAGCTACGCCAAACCCAGTGTGGTTGTTATCTTATTTTTAAGAGACATTCACTTCCTTTTAATTAACTGAATTACCAATGAGAGATGTTGTGGCCTGTAGAGGCGGTGAGGGTTCAAAAATGGCCGTAGTCATTATGGTTACCAATGCTACAAGTGCCACAAACACCTGCAGCAGTAGCAACAAAGTAAGCTGTTAAACCTCAACGACAATGACTACATTTCAACAACTCTTACCAGTACAGATGACATGATACTGCCAACGCATTGAAGTTTTTTGAAGACTGCTGATGTGATTCAGTTGTCACATCTGTCATAACATATACTGTATGTGACATGGTTATGTTTGTGTTACAGCAAAAGACGATTATCAATAAGATCAGTAAGATTATTATCAATATAAACTCTAAGGGTGTCATACCAACAGACGCATGTTGGTCACAATTAAAAACATTTGTGCAGTAAGCCACTAGTTGTCCATGGCACAAGTTGATACAGGGAGAGATGCTCTATGTTCTGTTAGAGAACCAACAGATCCACCTCGGTACCGAGCCAGTGCCTCTCCACAATCAGCTGTTCTATGGACCGGCAGCCTGCAGCACTTCTCCACTCCCTCTGAGATCCCCAACAGTATTCATAACCAGCCATTAATTCCAGTCATGCATAAAACATTGGGTTTGTTATGCAGTTCAAACGTTTCTTTTTAATTAGTTGGAGCTCCGGCAAATGTACTGTCAATACTACTTTGGGTCATACCCAATTTACACCTTATGCACAGGCAATTACTTTGATTAATTTGTGTTTATAGTCATTTAATAGTAATCATACATAACACTGCGCATGCCTATGTATCCAAATAAAATATTCTAATCTTATTCAAAAGTCAGATGTTAGTCACGTGACTGATTTTTGACGTCTTGAATTAGTTCACGTCTTGAATTTAGTCACGTGACGAGCCGGAGCGGAACTATAGCTGTGACGTGAAAAAGTCACGAATCAGTCACGTGACTAAATTCAAGATGGCGGCGAAAGGAAAACTTTCGGAAGTGACTGCCTGAATAAACAGTCATGTAAGTAAACCACCAGTGCTTTTTCAAAGTTCTTGATGTCTCGTTTTAGATGTCAGGGCCCTCAGAAGTCTACCAATAAAGTGTGGAGCTACTTTGAGCCTCATAAATGGTGTAAAACAGTGATTTATTTGCATGGCTAACCCGATGCCGAGGCACTCCCATTGAAAACCTGTTGCTAGCATCTGCTAACGAGCAGCAGATTTCTGAGTGCAGGGGGCAGGTCGAGATCAGCTCTGAGACAAACGCTCACACTCGGTATCATGTTTCAACACACTTTAAGTCAATATCACACCGGAATTCTCCTTTAAAAGTTACCTTTCCTAGTAACTAATTACTTTTGATATACAGTGACTGGTCAAGTAATTCAATTACTTTTAAAAGAAGTAACTAGTAACTGTAACTGATTACTAATTTTCAGTAACTTGCCCAACACTGTTCGCCACATAGATAGAAGTTGACAGTTTCAGGTGTTGCATAGCAACATCTTACTAGCTGCGTTTCACTTTCAATGACATTCCATTGCAATAATCGAACGTATTTGTTGCGGATTGATATGACAGACTTGAATTAGAAGCACAAAACCTCTTTTCCTTGACAGCAGTCTGTTATACTTAGCAACAGTCTGTTATCGAGAAATATCAGACCTCCGAACGATGGCAAGGCCCATTCAAGTGAATGGGGCATTCTACAGCATTATGAAGAGCCGTAATGATACTTCATAAAGGGGCCACACATGTCCAGCATGAATATGCCAGTGTCTTAAGTTCTATTTGAGCTATGATGCAGTTCCACCACAGTCCCTTCTTCACACCAGTGGTAGTTTTCAACGGAGAAGGAGAGGAATAGAGACGGAGAGAGTGAAAGATTGAGATTGAATAGAAGGAGGGTTGAGAGAACTCATGAAAGATGGGCGGAGGTGTTGAGGGAGAGCTGTAGTCTCCCCTCCCTCGCTTGTTTCCTCGCTGGCGCGCTGGCCTTGGGCTCTCCATCGTGTTTGCTGAAGGTTGCGGATTGGGCGCTCTGAAAAGACCCCTCAGCACACACACACAAACACACACACCGCCGCTACGCTCCCAGGAGTGGGCTGCTTTCCTTTGTGTACCGCGGCCGCCGCAAATGACACATGCACACACACACACACACACACGTGTACTCTATCTCTCAGTCTCACACACGTGCATGTACTCGCTGTTTCTCACACACACATACGCATTTATTTTTCCTCACTCTCTCTACCTGACAGTTGACTAGCAGATGCCTCACAAATCATATCAAACTCACTTTGCTTGTTACAATAACGTGATTTTAAGATAGTATGATGTTTATTTCTTTCTGTCTTTTTTTTTAAGTTCGAAGTGAAAGAAGTCTTGTGTTTATAAGCAGTTATTTTTCCTTTTTGTTGTAATTTGGTCCACCATTTTCAGCGAACTCTGACACACTGCCTTTCTCCTTATGTTCTCCCCATCAGGTGACATAAAAACGCTTTGTGGCTCCAAACAGCAGTATTACTGTAGCATGTTTTCTTTTGGTAGCAGTTGTTTTCCAGAACAATACATGAAATGAATAAATGAAAAGACCCTCAGAGTATGAACTCATGATTCGATAAGATTTCTTCTTTCTACGCCCCCCCCCCCCCTTTTTCCTTTCTCTTCTCTATTTCTCCCTTCAATCTCTCACTTTATCCTCATTCTCTATTCCTGCTCCCGTTTCTCTCAGCCATCTGTATTCTCTTTGTGGTGCCCCTGAGTAACTCACTGTTCTCTCTCTATAGTGGCTCTGTGCAGATCTCCATTTCCCCTTCTGCTCTCCGCTCTGTCCACAGTCCTTTCCACTCTAGATTTGTCTTCATACATTCACAAAGACCGCACGGATGAAAACTGCTTGTCATCTGAAAGGTTACCTGACTAATAGAGAACTGGAAAGAGAGATGTGTGTGTGTGTCTGTCCGTTGCGGGTGTGTGTGTGTGTGTGTGTGTGTGTGTGTGTGTGCATGTTTGTGTGTATGTGGTGTGGTGTGTGTGTGGAGAGAGAGGGGTGAGGGGGTTAGGAGAGAGAGGGATGTTGTGAGGGATGCCTGCATGCCAGATTAGTCCAAAACAGCAGACCAAGCCAGTCACACACACAGCTTCCATCTCAGCATTGCCACCATTATTCCTCCTTTTCCCTTCTCTCTAGCTCTCATCATTTTCATTTTCTCATTTCAGACGGAGGAACAAAATAAAGCAAATAAAATGCTGAAGTAAGCAGAGGTAATGGCCACCGTTTGTCCCACTCCCCCCCTTTTTAAAAAGTCATGAGGCCTGAGCTCCTGCATCTATTATTGAAGCTACGAGGCCACACTGGACACCACTCCTCTTCGTCCCCCAAACACATCTGCGCCCCATCCTCTTCATCACTGTCACCCCACTGAGCCTCCTCTCGCACCTTCGATACTTAATGGCCTAATTTCTGCAGCCGCGAGGGGATTGGTGGCATTATATGCTTGTGTGGAGGTGTCGATAGAGGTGGAGAGGGGAGAGAAAAAAGTGTGTGATTTGAATGATTAGTGTTTTTAATTTATGTGGTAAAGTTATCGATATTTGTTGGACTGGGGGGTTGGACTATTTGTCAGTTAAGGGTGGGTATGAGTGTGTGTGGGCCTGACCACAGATACAAATACACTCACGTACACAAACATGCACAAACAAACACACATACGCAAACCATAGAAACAAGTACAAACGGGTACACAAACACACACAAACAAACACACACACGTACACAAATGAGCTCAGTCAATACCACATCAGACTGACCAGATTTTGCGACTGATTTCTTCACTTATTTCTTTTCAGCGGCTACTGCTGACAGAGGCAGTTTGTTTTCACATGCACAATATAACACCAACATAATATAGACATATTAAAAAATAAATACAAGTAAAAACTGTTTTGTGTGGCAGGCCACCATTCAAGTAATGCTAAGAAATGAAGGCTTTGACACAAAGGAGGGAAGAGGAATCATCTGTTTATCACCTCAGTGTTGTCGATTTCGACACCATGAAAAACACACACATTATGCAACATTTGAAATGAGTTTTTGATTACCAAAAAAAGGACAAAAAAATGCCCTTTAGCGTGAAACTTGAATGTTAGACACCAGCAATGGTTTGGCAGAAATGCATAACACCTCCTCTTCATTCCTTTTTAATTCAACTAAATATATACTGCCATATAAGGTGTATGTGCCTCAACTCAGTAGTGTATGTTTGAGTCTCAATTAAACACACGCATACCCTTTTATTATTTGGATAAGTTAGTGAGGCACTCACTCTCACAGTTGCCCTGTAAAACCGAAACAAACTGCTCTTTGTCACAGAATGAGAAGCCTGCAGTAGACATAACCATACAACAGCAAGATCTGATGTGTGTGTGTGAGGGTGGGGGGGGGGGGTCACAAACAAACAATCATGTCAGATGTACTAAGATCTAAGGGGGGAGGGTGTCATAAACAACATAAACCTACCTGTGAGCATTAATCCATTTGTATTCACTATGCGAAAGTGGATGAGTGATTCTGCATAAATTGGTAGTTGTTGAATCTCGTTCACACACAAGGCTGTGTGTATGTATTTGAATGACTTTCACACACACACACACACACACACACACACACACACACACACACACACACACACACTCTCTCTCTCTCTCTCTCTCACACACACACACACACACACACACACACACACATGCACGCTTGTACAAACACACACACACACACACACACACACACACAGTGACAGAGGGGTCTGAATGAATTTACATTCACAGACAAGAGTGCACCCACTTAAACATTGAACATGACATGTATGTGTGCATGTGTGTCAGGGTTTGTTGTCTGAGTTGTGTTGTGTGATCATCATCATATACACTTCCACAGCACCCACCATCCTCACCTTCAAATCTTCTCTTTCATATGTGTGTGTGTGTGGAGGGAAAGATGGATCTCGATTAATAGAAACTCACTCGGCATAGCGCACTTAATTTCTCCTTTCATGCTGGGCTCTCTGGGCTGCTTCTCTTGTTGCTTCAAGGTAACACCAAGGAGTTGCCATGGTTGCGATGCCGAGAGCCCCCGCCTCCTTGGTCCCTGAATGTTTTCCCTCCCTCTTCACCTGCTCAAGGCCAGCGGCCCTGTGTGTGTGTGTGTGTGTGTGTGTGTGTGTGTGTGTGTGTGTGTGTGTGTGTGGCTCCAATAGCTCAGCTACACAACGAGCGCCGAAATGGCATTCAGGTAAAAACACTTATTCACTTTAGTTGGAGGTGAGAGGACGAGGAGGAGGAGGAGGCCGTCACTCATTCATTTGTCACTGTCCTCTAACGCTTGTTTGTGTATGGGAACACTGGAAGTGTATGTGTGTATGAATATGTGGGGGTGAGAAAGAAAGATAACCTCTTTTACATACAGTACTTGATTCTTCTGTGAGTTTCTGTTCTCTAATGTGCAGTGTATTTGTGTGTACTGCATGTGTAAGGACTATAAGTCTGCACTCCCATAATATGGATGCACGCAAGCACAATTGTATCTCCAAAGTGTACACAAAATTAATGTGTTAGAAACAACACAGTTGTGCTATTTTCAATATTGTGTAACAAATAACAAAAACAAAGTGTTGGAAACATCACAAACCATGTGGTCTCTATCTGGGCAGAGATATGTTAAAAACAATGCAGTTGTGAACTAGCTTCCCTGTTGCAGATCTCATGCTCAATTAAGTCAGTCATAGGCCCCTTTTTTATGGTATGAACACGAATGTGGGGTGTACTACGAATCTCGATTAGTGGGTTAGCGAGGTAAGCATGCGCTCAAAGCCAGGGTATGCTGTCATACGAAAGTGGATTTGTTTTAGCGTCGTTGTATCACCATGGTATCTTATGTTAGCAACCAAACCTGGTTGGGAGCAGGTTATGTGCTAAGTTATAGCTCAAATCTACCTCAAAAGCTCAAAAACTTCCAAGCTCAAAAACTACCGCCCTCTGACCAATCCTAACCAATCCATTATCTTGATAAACAAAGTTATCTCACATGTGCTAATCTGTCATACTTTTAACAGGTGCAGCTCCCCCTCTGCAAACATTTAACTATGTTGCGCGTGCAAATATGTCACTACTATGGACGTGCATACCATAATATCTGATGACCATTGATTTTTTGATGTTATAGGTTAGACACTAAAAAAGACCACCCTAGATTTTGCTACCGCTCATAAATGCGGAAATAGGCTAATCGGTTTTTAACCTAGGCGGTCTTGTGCATCTCCACGTTTCCCGATTGGTCAAAGTCACCCCAACCACGAGAACGCGCACAGATCTGAGCTGAAAGCCTAGTTTGACAAATTCATCCGTGAGTGAGTTTCGTAATACCACTCAACTCTGATTGCGACTTTCGTATTTATCGATCCAGGTTACCCAAAGAAAGCCTGGTTATGTTCAGCAAGATTCGTAGTATACTCCACAGGGGTATGCTTATTTCCACAAAGCATGGCAATTATCAATCTGAATGTGAGCATCTGTCACACTCGAATCTCATTTTGGATGAAATATTCGTATATTTGTATTCTGCTAAATTAGATTCCGTTAAATTTTACATGTCTTAAGTGTACCTTTAGCATCAAGTATTACAGTTAAGCTTTGTTTAGGATTGGTCATGGTTTGGGGTTTGGGACATTTCATTTGAAGTTTGGCATGCATTCTCTTGTTTACTTCCTGTTGTTTTTGTTACTGCCTGTGTCCTGTGCCAAGGGTTCCTTTATTCCCTGTGTCTTGTCTCCGCCTCTCATCTGAGTCTGGTGGGTATTCCAAGTACGTCCTTCTGTCCCTATTTCTTCCATTTGTGTCCTGTGCCAAATGCAGCTTTGTCCGTTGTTGTATACTGCCCTCTTAAAAAAGGATTTAAAAAAATAGAAGCATAGAAAGTAATTAAACCTTTACCTTAAATCAATTGTGAAGCACTTTGGGTCGATTGTCTTGTTATTAAATGTGCTATACAAATTAAATGCCTTAACCTCACTCCGTCTATCTGTGAGTGTGTGTCTCTCTCTGTGTGTGTGTGTGTGTGTGTGTGTGTGTGTGTGTGTGTGTGTGTGTGTGTGTGTGTGTGTGTTTCTTTGTAACCCTCAAGCATCTTTCAGAGTTTTTCACCTGAGGTGAATTCAGCAATTCCGGCCTTAATCAAGGATATGAGCATAAACCTCAACAATACAGATACAGTATGGTCTTAAGAAACCAAGGATGTCAGTTAAAGACTGTCTGTTGTTTGGCCTTGAATGTCTTTGCTGTGGCAGAACTTTAGCTTTGTTTCTTTGTTCTAACCTTCAAATATTTTTTCCTGTGTCATGCTTCATAAAAGGTGTCAGCTGTTTGTTCATGCTGAATATAAGATGCACTTTTTGATCATTAGGCAGTGTGTATGAGTACAAGGTTTTTTTTTGTTTTTTTTTAAAGTCTTACAAAATATGAACTAACTTTTTTATCTGTTTGGAGTTCAGGATGGAGTTTCTACAGTATTTCTACATCACCATGTTTTTTTTTTGTCGCACCATACTTGGTTGTGTGACTACTCGTGTTACTGTATTTTAGCACTGAAATAGGGAGATGTTTGGTGGTTTCTAAATTCATCTCTGTTTGGATCCTAATGAATGAACTGAGCTAGCTAAGTGCTATCAAAGTAGCACTGCGCACCAGAGCCAGTGAGTGCACGCATTGAAACGTGAGAGGTATGTATCAACTCGTCTTAGTTAAGGGAATAACGTATGCAGAATGCTAGCCTGGCTAACGCCTCCCACTTCTCAAATGAGACGTGGTCTGGCAACCAGACGTTCACTTTCTCGTATTTGAAAAAATGGCCATATCCGTTCATTGGGCGCCACGGATGTCTATCAAATGCGCATAGCTCACCCAACTCGTTCGTATGCAACGCTAAGGGCTGCCGTAAATCCTTTGGCGTCGAATGTAGACGCAAGAAGGCAACGGAAACTTTTCGGATGTTCTGTGATTGGTTCGCCAACATCAGGCGAACATTTGGGCGTTAGTTTCCAGACTGGCTTAGCAGCGGGATTGAAATCACCGCGCAAGGCAGTATGGGAAAACCCAGGCTAGCAGAATGCAGTAATTTAATATAAAAAACGGTGAAGTGTTCCTTTAAAGACAGTGGTACCTTCAAAACCAAAAATGCAATCACTAAATGTTACACATCTCATATATTCTCTCTTCATCTTCCTTTTGTTACTGTTGTATACCTGTTTAATGTTTACCTGTTAATGTTTTTTTTTGCTTGTTTGTCTGGATGTACAGTATGTTTGTTTTTCCGCCTTGGTGTAGATTGTCATCTTTATGTGTACCTTTTGGTGATGTCCATGTCAGCATTGTACCTGCTGTGGTGGTGTCCATGTTTTGTCCTTTTTGTTGTCTATTGTCTTTTTTAGATATGTTTTTATGTTACCTGCCTGGGGACTACAGATGAAAAGTAGTCATTTGACAAATTCTGGCATATTTACATGGGTGTATTTTTTATACAAAAATTTTCATAAATATGTATGGTCCCTACCAAATAAACCTATAAAATAAAGATAGGCCTACAATAAAAAAAATTGAGGCATTAAAAAGTCCAAACCAATTACATTCATCTGCAAATACAACCGTTTCGGGACCATCTACAGAAGTTGGTTTGTCGTCTTTTCTCATTTGCATAACTGCAATTCAATTGGCTGGTGAGTGTGTTGCCGCTAGTATAGTTTCTAGTAAACATTTTCCAACTTTTGACGTAAGCAACACCACCAGTGCAACACAACACTTCCACCATTCAGTTCAGCAATGTATGACTTTGGCCCGTGGAAAATGAATGAGATTTATGCTACTGCAGCTCGACTGCTAGTGGTAGCAGTAGGTAGGCTCCATCACACTGACATGAGATGTATGGCATACTTAATACATGTATTAATGCATATGTTAACCATAGGGAATCATAATTTATGTACTGTAACTGGGTTGTCTGTTTATTTGTTTACAAAATCAGCACTGATGCTATGGGCTGCTTGTGAGAAGGCTATATGCGATCGGTGCAGTGTTGTGCTAGTTTATATGCTGTTAGCATGATGGAAGATAGTAGGCCAGTGTTTGCTTCACAGCCCTGGGGTTTTTGGATGAAGTCTCGTGCCGGGCTTGTGATTAATCACACTCGCTCTCTCTCCAGTGGAGATTAATGAGGAAAGGTCAAACTCAGAGAAACTTGGAGCCTGGTCTCCCTCAATGCACACACACACATGCACGCACACAAAGAAACACACAGACACAGTACTGACACACACACGTGCAAGGACACTTCAGACACACACTGGCAGACACACATCAAGGCACAAACACACACACACATATATCTAGCCGTCTGACATTTTGCTCTTCCAACCTTCCAGTGACTCATCATCAGTGGAATTGTAGATGACCGGAGATAACCAGCCCGATAACTTCTGACAAATGAACTCTGAGGTCTCAAAAACAGTTGACTTCCTCTAGAAACGGGTGTCAGTTGTAAGCTATGGCACAAGTTTAATAAAAAATAGATTTTAGAATGCATTATCAATCTGCACACAACATTATGACAAAACTGTCATGCTCAACCTGTCCTGCCACTGGGTTATTCTGGGGACGCACTGGTCATATTCACAATCCCAACAGTGCCTCCATTGCAGGAAGTCATCAACAAAGAATTACAGTAACAAGGTCCAAAAAGCAAATGAGATTTAAAAACATTATTTTGTCCAAAACCGTATTATTTTATGATATTGATACTTTTTTAAGATATTTGTGGACACATCAGATCGACAAAGTGTTTCGTAAGGCTGCTCAGTAAATCATTAGTGCTGGTTTGTATTTATTATGGGGGTAATTTACTGGTGACAGAGGGGACATGACCTGGCAATTAACAGCCCTGGCATCCTGCCACAGCCTTTGGTCGCTGCCACCTCCTCGGCATCCAATCAAACCAGGGGAGAGACCGCAGGTGCCTGCTGCTGCTGGCACACTCTACCGCACCTCCTCAGGGGAGCTTAGCGTCCAAATGTGGCTTCTGAAGAAACACTTAATTGTACATTAAAGATCCATTAGCATTTAGCCGTGATCAGAGAATCACCCAGAAAAAAACAAATATAACTGACTCCTGTGCAAAGAAATGATAAATAATGTTGTCTCTACTCCACTAACCAGAGGGGTAAAAGTTTAGGTTGGGCATATACTTTCTGTAGCGTATTGCCCCACATGTCAGTGGTTATGTATGTAATTTATGGCAGACAATAATGCCTTTTTGTGCATCACAAATCTTACAGAAGATAGGGGGGCGACAGTCACGACACTGTCATGTGGGTGGGGATAATGATTTATAATAATGTCAAATATTTTACTGTTCAAAATACTTACTGCTCATGAAATCTCTAAGCCAATACATGCCCTTGTCATGGCAAAGCCAAAGGTTGTTATGCTCATGGAACCTGCAGTGGAAAATGGGATTTTCAGGAAGTTATGGGGGGTATTGAAAACTGTAGAGAGGTTTGTTTGGAACGGATGGCAATGCAATCTAGAGGCAATACCAATAAATGAGACAAATTCACAATGTCTTAAGCTAATTCTCCAAGAGTAAAGGACTCTCACACATTATGAATACTTTATGAAACATTTTGTTTCCCTGCATTTACCTTCCTGACAATTATTCCTGATAATGTCTTTATTTTGCATCATTAGTGATGATAAAATATGCAGGCTGAAAACTGTAATATCAGAATGGGTTATCCTGTGCACATGCAAGTTGTAAATCTAGTCAAATTAGACAACTTGGAATATTGTCTCTGGGTCAGCACAACTAAAGGATTTTCCTCCCATTGCGTAGTAATCGTCATAAAATACTTTTGGGTTGAAATTGCTGCAAATTTGCTCTTTCTTTTACAGGTATTTGTTCTAGAATAGAATAGAATAGAATATATACTTTTTTGATCCCGTGAGGGAAATTCAGTTCTCTGCATTTAACCCAATTTAACCGAATTAGTGAACACACAGCACACAGTGAACACACAGTGAGGTGAATCAACAACCCAGAGCAGAGAGCTGCCTGCCCAACCAGCGGCGCTCGGGGAGCAGTGAGGGGTTAGGTGCCTTGCTCAAGGGCACTTCAGCCGTGGTGGACTGGTCGGGGATCGAACCGGCAACCTTCCGGTTATAAGCCCGATGCGCTAACCAGTACACCACGGCTGCCCAATATGGCTATAATATCAGTTAGACTACAATGTTCTCTCAGCCTTGCATCCTCCAGTTTGAAGGCTAGGGAGATTTCCTGAATGAGAAACCCATCATACGTCTGTACACAGCTGGGCCTACCTCCTTCAGCTCTCATAAATTACATTATGTTAGGTGACAGTGTCTGATGATTCAGTTAATGTGCAAGCTAATTTACTGCAAATTAAGTTATTAGACTGTGGTTATTGACTCTGGTGCAATGTAATAAACAGATAACATTTACTGTGTATATTTTGATAGAGTTGTTTGGTTGTTTGTGTAGTGGGACATTGAGACTGTGGGAAATGCTGATAATAAATTACAAAATAAATTGGCCCTTCCTCTCAGACATAATTTTAGCATGTTTAGGTCAGGTATAATGACAATTAAATCAATAGTTGCATCTTTGGAAATTGATGGTAGTTTAACAATGAGGGGTTGTCTTCAATGCTGTGACTGTACAGTTATATATAAACTGTGGCCAGCTCAAAGTCATGCAGAGACAGAGCTAATACAAGTTACTAAATGTATATATTTTTCATATTATTCTGTACATTACATACATGGTTGGTAAAAAGGTAGACTCTAAGATGCTAAACCAGGTCAATTCTTCCTTTTGTTGGCTAGCACATTGAGTAAAAGGCCTAAGAGGTCATTCTGACAAGCCATGTGATGACTTGACAAAGACACAGTAGTGGGATATTTTCAGCAATTTCTAAAAATTATTTTAAAGCAATACAATATGTTGTAGGAATGTGCCTGGGAATAGCCATACAAACTTTCTGCAAATTTGGGATTTGCTCTGCAGGGCCATTTGGCCAGGAAGCCATTGAAGTCCATGTCCAATGTTCCTAAAACACTGGCACGTAATATACAGTAATTGCTACTCCAGCATGCTTTGGAATTGAGTAAACAACTGCGTTTAAAACCTTCATTTACGACATTGTTACACTTCTGAAATGATTTTGCAAAATGCAAGATGGCAATGGCCAAGCACTTCCCTCTACCTTTTTGAATACATGCAGTTGGTGTTTCTCTAACATTACAAGGTTAGCTGGTTGTGCTTACTAGAAACAGAAAATACTTTCTTACTACTTTGGATTTTCGCTAGTGCTAGTCTACTTCAGTATCGCTTGATTGGAAAACCCTCTCGTTTCCCCCCAGACCACAACAGTAGCTACAGCTGCAGCACCTGTACAGATTGGACCTCATTAAAAGTTGCTCCCAAAACCCTCACAGCCAGTCTTCTCATTGAACAGGTATTTTGCTCTTTTTTCTCCCTGTGACTGTCTTCTTTTGTGTTATGCTGTACTCACAAGGTCCTTGTAGAGGAGAGCTCAGGTCGTGACTGTAGTTTCTTCTTCGTTTTCCCCCTGTTGGATGCGTTACTCAAGCTCCTTATAGAGCGTCCGCTCAGGTGGTGGCAGTGGTTCTGTCGAGCTGTAGGTCCTGCTGAGGCGTGAATGGTGAAGTTAGTGGAGGCCAGTGTGCGAGTGGTCCGATGAGTCACGCTCACCCCCCTCACACACACACACACACACACACACACACACACACACACACACACACACACACACACATACACACACACACACACACACACACTTGCCCCTGTTCTGCAAGCATCAGCTGCTGTGGACAGGGAGCGATGATTCAGAGTGTCCAGCCCCTCCGCATGCGCCTGCCCCCAGCATGGCCCGGCTTAGCGCGGCCCGTAGATCCTAGCAGCATGGGGCTACCTGCCCAGCCAGACTCCCATGTCTGATTAATGAACATTAGTCATAACAAGAGCAATAACAACACCAGTGATGAAGGTGGAATGAGAAAGTTAGAAACCAATAACCGTCATAAGGCTGCACACTGGCTGCGTAAGTTATTTCTGGCATCTTCTATGAGCATATACAAATGCAGGACCACTCTGATATGAGGTGTCACAGTTGATTGATTATTCTTCAAGTGGGCAGTGTTATTATGTGGAAATTAGAAGCATGACTACCATCTGAAACTTGAATGGCCTCTATGTTTCTAGGAATCCAGTATTTGTTTTGTGTTTATGCATCTTTCACATAGATATACGTTTCTTGACGTCACCAAGTGCCAGAGGCGGACATTCCGGGTTCACAAAGTGAAAGTCCTGCCAAGTATTTGATCTAACCATTTAGTAAACCAGTTCATCCTACAGTAATAACCACCCAGGTAGATCAGCTACATGTAATTGGTGATATCACCTGTGTTAAGTGCACAGTTAGAAAGAGTATATGCCAGGACTTTTACTTTCTGGAACCGGGATGTCCACCTCTGCCGAGTACCGTCCGTCGGTATGAAAAAACCTAAAACAATATTTTTTTCCAGCAGCTAAAGCAGCCAGGCAGCTACAGTACATTGCTATCCTCTGGGGGCATGTTCATGAGCCCCCATGTTCATGCCCCCAGAGTGTAGCACTGCAGCTAGCTGGCTGCTAGCTGTTATCTGATCTTTATTGTTTTCATTTTTTTTTTCCTGGACAGACAGTACTTGGAGACCTTGAGAAATGGAGATCTATCGCTGAGACATGATTATATGCTCACTGTTCGGCAAGTGACCGCTCCCTGTTGCTATATTGTTATCTAATGGGTTAGAACAGCTTATTACACAATACACAAACATCACACATAAACACTTTATGAGATTACCCTGTTTGTAAAGTGGAGCCCATTTTCATGAACATAAAACCATATTGTTTTGCTACTTTACTGCTCAGATTTCATTTCACTGTAAATATACTGTGCATCAACATTTGAAAACAAACATTGTGCTCTACTGTACATATTTTTTCAGGGATGTGTATAAAGCGGTAGTTGTTGTCCGCTGAGTTTACATGTGACATTTTATGTTTTATGTTGTCTGTGAGCAATGATTCTCTGAGTTCTCATGGCAGTGGTACATAAGCACACCATGGAGATGTCAAGAGTTGGGCTCCCATTCAGGTCATTCACATACTTTGAGTCCGTCCACTTAGCGCTGTGGGATGAATCTGTAAAGTCATCAAGGGCAACATTAACAGAGGGTAGGTAATGGTGCATGCACTGTTTCCATCAAGCAACGAGCATCGAGCAACTACTTTATGCAATTCAATCCATCCTCTTCAAGTGAATAAACTTTTTCTGTGTTCTGTTTTCAAATTTCAGTTCCATCCAGTCAGGATTTCTTATTTGACTGGTTAAAAATGTACATTTAGAAGCCGAATGGAAATCCAGCAAGTGTGTTGGGACAACATTAGCTTATCAGTAACTGGCAGCTGAGTGAGATGAGTCCGGCTCAATATCCTCTAGCCCGCTCCGTTGACATCAGTCCATCACTCTGTGTACTGGTCTGTCTCCAAATACAACTGACAGATGCCATTTAATCTCATGCATTTGTTTTCATCTCCTTCGTTTTGTCTTCTATTCCTGCATTTCTCTTACTTGCTCTCTTGTTACCCTTGTGTGTTTGATACTCTTTTGATTGGCCTCTGTTTTTTTCTTCTCTCTCTCTCTCTCTCATCCTACCAATACCTTTGTATGTTTGTCACTCTTGATTTTCCTCTTTTCCCATTCTCTCTCTCTTGCTCTTTCTCTCTCTCTCCAGTTCTGCTTTGCCCATCCCCTCTGATCCTCTGGCTTGTCTAACCTGCCAAAATATCACCATGCATTTTTAGCCCTTTTTGTTTTACTCACGGTGTCATTGATCAATGCTTCCTAAATGCCAGGACTCCATCACAGCAGCCGTGTGTGTGTGTGAGAGAGAGAGAGAGAGAGAGAGAGAGAGGGAGAGAGAGAGAGATGGGGGCGCCTCGCTGCGGACCACTGGAGCCCATCTGCTCCATCTCGCGCTCCCGGGTGAAATGTCACTCCAGGAGAGGAGGGATAAACCAACACATGTCAGCCGCCCTGTCATCACTGGCATGAGCCTGCAAGATGGCTGTGTGTGTGTGTGTGTGTGTGTGTGTGTGTGTGTGTGTGTGTGTGTGTGTGTGTGTGTGTGTGTGTGTGTGTGTGTGTGTGTGTGTGTGTGTGTGTGTGTGTGTGTGTGTGTGTGTGTGAGTGAGTGTGTGTGTGTATGCGTGTGTGTGTGTGTGTGTGTGTGTGTGTGTGTGTGTGTGTGTGTGCTTATTAGAGTGTGCATGTCTAAGAAAAGGTGTGTGAAGGTGTATCTGGGAGTGAGTGTCTGTGAATGAATATGTTTGTCTGTGTGGGTTAGTAAGTGTGTGTGTGTGTGTGCGTGTGTGTGTGTGAGTGTCCGTGCACTGGGTTGTTGGTTGTTTGACGAGCTCAGCCGTCACGGCTGAGTGGCAGCTAACTCCCCCCTTGGGGGCTGTGGGGGGGCAGGAGCGGGGCATTGGATTGGTGGAGAGGGGCAGGAGCACAGACACAGTCAGCCTGTGGGGCAACAGAATGAATCCAGTTCTGTGCTTCTCCTCTGACCAGGAGGAAAGTGACCCCCTCATCAGACACATGGGTTGACTTACCTTCCCTCCTGAGGCCCTATATCTTATAACGCAATTTAGTAATGACAGAGGGCCAAATCCAGTAATGCTGATAGAAAGTGTGTGCGTATGCCTGTGTGTGTGTGTGTGTGTGTGTGTGTGTGTGTGTGAATACAAATAAAAGCTCCAGCCAAGATCTCCAGTGGTCTCCAGATGAATTGAGATAAAGGAAAATGAGCATTATTGTCGTTGACTCTTAATAGACTTTCGCAAACAGAAGCTAGATTGACAGGCAATTATATTAGCATGTGGTTATAGAAAGTGTATGTATTTCTGCATGTCTAAAGTGTCCTTATATATGTATGTGTATGTGTACGTGCATATGTGTCTGAATGTATGTGTGCACTGCTGTTTTCTAACCTGTGCCTTGCAAAACACTGTAATGACCAATTATACCACCTCAAAACAAATGTGTGTCTGCACAGGTTTCTCATTATCCTTTTTTTGTGTCAGAAACAAACACAGACACACATGAGAGAGAGAGAGAGTGAGTGACATCTAGAGCTCAAACTCACCTTGCAGGTAATCACACACACACACACACACACACACACACACACACACACACACACACACACACACACACACACACATACACACACTCACACACGCACAAACACACAAGATGTGGAGGCCCCAATCTATACAAAGCAACACAAAACAAACAGAGAAATTCACTACCAGATTGAAATGGAATTCCAATTTGCTCGCAAACCTCTTGTGTGTATCAATACAAGCCAGCCTTTGTGGTCCTTGTGAAACCAACAGATCACTTGCCAAGCATGAGTGTGGGTGCGTGTGTGTATGTGTGTGTGTGTGTGTATGTGAGACAGAGAGAGAGTAGCTTAGTGCATCCATAATGACTTATCTACAGCTCTGCTGCTCCATTTGCATACAGTATGGGCACTGAGAGAAGTGGTTGAGGGGGTAGATAGGGGCATGGTTTCTCTCATGAACTGTGGTAAATATGGGGCATGGTTTTTCTCATGAACTGTGGTAAATATGGAGCATGGTTTCTCTCATGGACTGTGGTAAATATGGGGCATGGTTTCTCTCATGAACTGTGGTAAATATGGGGCATGGTTTCTCTCATGAACTGCGGTAAATATGGGCCATGTGCTCTTGAGGCTGACATGATGAGTGTTTCACTGCATCTGTTTTTCCCTCTCTTGTTCTCTCTCTCTACTTCATCCTGTTCCTTCTTTTCCCCCTTTTCTTTTCTCTCCATGTATGTCTGTCTTCCTTTAACTCTCTCTCCTTCCTCTTTCTCTCTCTCCCTCCTCTTCTCACCTCATCCACCCCTCCCCTTGGTCTTGTTGTGTGTGTGTGCGTGTCTGTGGTTTGTGTGTGTGTGTGCGAGTGTGTGTAAAAAAGGCATGTCTGATGGATTAGGGGAGTTTTCCTGTGTCTAGTGGTGAGTGTGTGGTGACCCTGGGCGGGTGACAGGGCTGCTACATCTCCCCTCCCTGGGGGAACTCTCTCTCGGGGGCCCCCTGATGAAGACGCATGGATGCTGACCCCCCGCCTGACGGCCTCGCTTCTCAAAACAAAGCCACTAAGTGTGACTCCTTAATGCTCCCCTCCTCGTCCCAACAGCCAAACCGGTGTGTGTGTGTGTGTGTGGGAGGGGGTATGTGTGTGTGTGTGTGTGTGTGTGTGTGTGTGTGTGTGTGTGTGTGTGTGTGTGTGTGTGTGTGTGTGTGTGTGTGTGTGTGTGTGTGTGTGTGTGTGTGTGTGTGTGTCTTTCTGCAAGTGTGTCTGTGTGTGCATGGTTTCAGGGTTTTTTTGTGAAATCTATAATTATATGTCAGTGTGTGTGTGTGTGTGTGTGTGTGTGTGTGTGTGTGTGTGTGTGTGTGTGTGTGTGTGTGTGTGTGTGTGTGTGTACATGCATGTCAAACATTTTCTATATTTCCTAGGCATAT
>NC_085003.1:31093689-31096189 GCF_963854185.1 Sardina pilchardus
GCAGTCAGACTGAGTGAGGATGAGAGACAGAGAGATAGATAGAAAGAGAGAGAAAGAAAGAGAGAGAGAGAGAGAGAGAGAGAGAGAGAGAGAGAGAGAGAGAGAGAAAAGGTGCAAGAGTGAGAATGAAAGACAAAGAAATAAAAAAGTGGAGAGGTTGGAAAGAGATGCTTTTCACCATGATGTGTGTGAGGCCTATTTGTCTTGTGTTTTTCTGTGTCAGTGTGTTGTGTGTGTGTGTGTGTGTGTGTGTATGTGTGTGTGAGAGAGAGAGAGAGAGAGAGAGAGAGAGAGATAGATGTGAAGTGTTTAGTATGTGGGGCGTATATAAATTGTGTGTGTGTGTGTGTGTGTGTGTGTGTGTGTGTGTGTGTGTGTGTGTGTGTGTGTGTGTACATATGCATGTGTGAGTGTGTGCATGTGTGTGTACAGTAGGTGTGTGAGTGGGTGCATGTGTGTAGGTGTGTGAGTGGGTGCATGTGTGTGTGTGTGTGTGTGTGTGTGTGTGTACACGCGTGCATGTGTGTGTGTGTGTGTGTGTGTGTGAGACAGGAGGGGGAGTAATTGCTCTGCCGTGTGTAATGAGTCCGGCGGGTCTGGACTGAACCTCCTAATCCTGCTGCACTGCAGGAGGTCCAGTGGGCCTAATGGTACCAGGGGTGCCGGTCAGCACCACAGCCCAGCCCACTCCCCCTCACACACCTGCCACACCAGGGGGGTGTCTGAGCCGGCAGACACACACTAGCAGACAGGCTGTTGTGTGTGTGTGTATGGTGTGTGTGTGTGTGTGTGTGTATGGTGTGTATGGTGTGTGTGTGTGTGTGTGTGTGTGTGTGTGTATGTGTGTGTGTGTGTGTGTGTGTGTGATTGTTTGTGAGTAGGTGTGTGTGTGTGTGTGTGTGTGTTTGTCAGCAGGTGTTTGTGTGTGTGAGTGCAGCGGAGGTGGAGGATGGGAGGTTGCAGAAGGTGAATAGAGAGATAGAGAGAGAGAGAGAGAGTGAAGAAAAGAGGGATGGAGTGAGGGAGGGAAAAGGAGAGATAACACTCACTCCTGAGATAATCACTCGTCTCACTGTCAGGGTGTTGGCCTCTTCAAGACCGGCACCACTGCTGAGGGCTGGCTCTGTGTGCGTGCGTGTGTGTGTGTGTGGGGGGGGGGGGCTCTGAGTTTGTTTGTCTGTGTGTGCGTGTGTTGGGGGGGGAGGGGAGGTATGTGTATGTGTCTGGGACGTGCACAGAGATTTTGGGGGGCAGGGGATCAAGTGGGAAAGAAGGCACCTCTCATCACTCTCCAAATAAAAATTGTTTTAAAACAAGTGGGTAATGTAAAGGTTGTCAAATGTCTGACTAACCAAGTTATTAAAATACCCTCACACTTGTGAATAGTAGTATTAAACACTTCCTCCTTTCACATGTAAGGCAGGGCTGTCGCTATCATGTACAGTATTGATGAAGCTATATTGGCAAAGGACAAACTAGAAAGAATAGGCCTTGTTATTGGGTAAAGAGGAGGGGGTGGGACCATAGACTGTATATACAGAGCTATCTATTCTATAGAGTCTATGGCTAAGGAGGAGGAGGGATACTCAATAGTATACATGGTTTACATTAGAATACATTAAAATGTTTGGCCCAAAGCTGGAGACCATGTAGAAATGAATTGCAAATTCAACCGAATTACTTGGGAACCGCCTATTGTAGAGAGGCATGCTTTATATCCTCATGTTCAGTAAAGTCTGCTGCTTATAGTGATATATGGTGTGGTTTGCCGTATGTGGAGTGAAGAGTTTTTGAGAATAATGGGTGTGCAGAACGGTGTGCAGAACACACATATGATTAGGCTACATTTCCTTTCAGTGAAATTCCGTGAGAGGCTAGTCGGACCTGGACTTGAGATTCTACTGGGGCACCGTAGTTCTGGGGCATGGGCCTAGTAAAAAGGGTCTAGTTACGCCCCGGCAGTGGCGCAACTGGCTGGGGCACCTGCACCGTACGCTGGCGACCCGGGTTCGATTCCCGCCCCGTGGTCCTTTCCAGATCCCACCCCGACTCTCTCCCACTCACTTCCTGTCATTCTCTCTACTGTCCTGTCCAAATAAAGGCATAAAAAGCCCAAAAAATAATCTTTAAAAAAGGGTCTAGTTATGCCCCTGCTAAGGTAGAACAAAGTCCCGCACGATTTTGAAATTCCAACCATCATTTTTTTAGAGGGCATGTACAGGGAAAAGAGGACATCTGGTCATGCTGGACTCTAGGTGTGAGAGAGGTGGCTAATGTTTTCGCTATCAGACTGCAGCTTGTGCTTTTCGCAAGAATCAAGTTCACTAGAGCTGCTACATTCGTGTTCATCTTGGTTACCCGTTCATCACGACTCACCTCCACATAAGCCAAGAAACACCACAATAGGGGGAGCGCTGTGGCGCAGCAGGCTACAGCGCTCATACCACATACGGGTCCGATTGCCCACGGGGACCCAGGTTCGAGTCCTACCTGCGGTCAT
>NC_085003.1:31101189-31103689 GCF_963854185.1 Sardina pilchardus
TCATTTTTGGAAAAGACAGTGTGTGTGTGTGTGTGTGTGTGTGTGTGTGTGTGTGTGTGTGTGTGTGTGTGTGTGTGTGTGTGTGTGTGTGTGTGTGTGTGTGTGTGTCTGTGTGTGTGTGTGTGTGTGTGTGTGTGTGTGTGTGTGTGTGTGTGTACAGTATGTTCAGGGGTGTAGTGATAAAAAAGAGGTGGGTAAACTATAAATTCTGTGATTAAGTGGACCACAACTCCGGTATACCAGTGTAAAGTACCATACCTGACCACATTGCTATAGGCATTTGATGGTGCCAAGGGTATAGGTGTTCCCTCATAGGCCACACAATCAGTATTTAATTCCTACATTAATCTAAATTCAATGTTAACTCCAAAGGGATTAGATATGGTTGGAGTCTAAGGGCCAGATGTACGTAGAATAGCGGACGTAACGTTTTTTGCGCCTTGACCAACACGCAGAAAGCGCACGCTATGATAGTTCAGTTTACGGCCTATTTACCAATCCTGAAATTCGGTGGGTAATCTTAGCCATTCTCCGCCCCCTAACGCAATTAGTGAAGGACAAGAACTGAACGACACTTCAATCAGAAGCGCCGTTGAATGAAGTTAACTGATGACAAGATTAAAAGGAATTCAACGTTTAGCCATCATGAAATAATACAATGCATAAATGTCAACAAGCAGGAAGATAATGAAGAGCAGTAGTTCTACTCAAACTAGGCTTACCTGTGCACGTAGGCTATGGAAAATGTATCAAATCTAGCAAGTAGGAAAGTTTAAGTAAAAAATGATTAGGATATACAGCACTCAGAAGTTAGAAATGTAGAAAATCACAGACTGTAGAGCTAGCCTGTCACTATCGCAGTAATAAGCTAATGTGGTTCCGCCTAGTATTCTTAGATGTGTTGAGTTGTGTTTACCATGACATTTGAAAACCCTTCCAGTAACTAAAATGAGTCTGGTCTGCCAGATCCCTGGACAGTCCAAGGAGTAAGATTAATCACTTTCATTTCAAATCTGACCAAGCCAACAAGGCTTTCCCAGAGATGCCATCGTTTCCTTAGAGGTTTTAGAGGAACGTTCACACAAGCCCTAAACAAAGAGAAAATAACATTCACTGGTGTCCAGTTAATTTTTTCAGGCCTGTCATTATTTAATATACAACATTTTGTGCATGTGCATGTGCTGGCTTTCACAGTCAGGGAAGCATCACATAAAAATGCATTGAACTATATGTTATTTATTTTACAGACGTTAATTAATTAACCTTAATTAAGTATGAAAGTGATGATTATGATAAGGATGGTGATTAGGATGATGCAGAGTGTGACTGTAATAATTATTGCGATGATGTTGATGATAGTAATGAGTGATTTGCATCCTTTTCAATGTGTGTGTGTGTGTGTGTGTGTGTGTGTGTGGGTGTGTGTGTGGGTGTGTGTGTGAACTGTATGTGTTGCAGTGGTTCTCTCTTTAAGGTGTGAGAAGATGGTGATTTATCATCTACCACCTACACCCAATTCTCTGTTTACCCTGCCTCTCTTTACCCCCTCCCTCCCCCTCTCTTTTACCTCTCTCTCCCTCTCTCTTCCCCTCTCCTTTACCTCTCTCTCCCCCTATCTTTTACCTCTCTCTCTTCCCCTCTCTCCCTCTCTCTCCCCATCTCTTTTACCGCCTCTTTCTCTGTCATTTACCACTCACACTCCCTCATCCTCTCACCTCACTTTCTCTTACACACTTCTCTTTTTCCAATCCTCACACACATACAACACACACACACACACACACACACACACACACACACACACACACACCTGTGTTGCTAGTCCTTTCGAAAAAGTGTGAAACATACCTGCAGCAGTCCTTTCGAAAAAGTGTGAAACATACCTGCAGCACAGCCTAAAAGGCACAACCTTTAGCCTGGATGCCAGACCGAAGTTTAGCCCCGCCTCCATTCTTTTTCTGCAGGGAACTTCGGTCTGGCACTGCTCCGTTCAGCTGCTACTATTCGAGATACACTTCAGCTCGGACCAATCACATTTCACAGGGCGGGCTTTACTTGATGATTGACATATGAACAGCAGTGACGTTCACGGCTGCATGTGTCCTCGTTCAACGAGTTGGGTGTGAGACCATGTTCGCTTAGGTTGATTTTGATTGCAACAGAAACGCTATGGCTATGAATGCATAATTTGTTCATGCAGTTTGGCCTTTCGTTTATCTTAGCTATTGAAACGGAGGTTTTATCACGGATTCGCACAACTATTTCTGAACACTTAGACCAACGAGGATATGTGGGAAAACTTCAGTTTCACTTTCACCCAGTTACAGTAAAACAGCATGTTTGGGTGATGTTGTTCCCGTTTGTTTAAAAATGTCTGTTTGCTCGTTGGGTTAACGACACACTTCCCCAGCTGTTCATTGCATACAGTTTGAAGGAATTATTTTTAAAAACGAAGGAGGATGTTTTCCATAGCCTACCCTGCTACATATTTCTGTCTTAG
>NC_085003.1:31116189-31186189 GCF_963854185.1 Sardina pilchardus
CTTACCTGTCTGTGAGCTTTGATGACCTGTCTGTCATGTGGTGCCCTGTCTGTAGGGGGATTCGACTTCATGTACTCATGTCATAAGACGACAGCAGACATTATTATTTCTGAGATTCTTATACGTTTTCAACCATGACGTATGCACAATTCCGCTTTGAAAACGTACAGTACATGTATCAGAATCTCAGAAATAATCCCGTCTGCAGTCGTCTTTAGATGGCTACATCAAGTCGAAGCCCCCTACTCTCTCTCTCCCAGGTCACATGTCTTCATGTCACATGTTTTCATCGTCTGTACTCTATTCTCTGTGTTATATTGTTATATCTGCCTGTACTAGCCTTGAGTGAAATCTATAGAACTAGGAGTAGCAGATATGTTAAGGTACTACTTTAAGTCTATATAATTATCAACATTCTGCATATTTTACATTATGTATTAAACGTTGTACGCTATATAATATATTGATAATTGAAGAGTAGGTAGATGTTTTATTCTACTTGTCAGAGACATCGTCAGATCTACAGTACATTTTGAGTTTGTGTGTGTCCATCCTTCCTTCCTGTTCATCATGCTAGAAGTGCTGAGTCCATTTCACACACACACACACACACACACACACACACACACAAGAGCTCATCTCTAGTCATCACATTCTCTCGCTGCAGACGTCTCCTTCTCCTTCAACTTCCTTATTCAGCCATCACTCCTGTTCTCAAACACATATTCACACACACACTCACACACACACACACACACACACACACACACATTCAGACACTTGCACACACACGCATATACAGACACTCACAAGTATGAATGAGGACAATGAGCCACGCATATGTACAACACACATTCACTCACACCACACACGCACAATTACATATGCACACACAGGCAAACACTTGTATACTTGCACACATGGTCTCTCTCTCTCTCTCTCTCTCTCTCTCTCTCTCTCTCTCTCTCTCTCTCTGTCTGTCTCTCACACACACACACACACACGCGCACACACACACACATACATCCACATACTCTCAAGTATGAATGAAGGCAATTAGCCAAGCATATGTACACACATTCACTCATGCACAATTACATACCCACACACTAGACATAGGCATACACTCGTATACACAATCTCTCTCTCTGTCACACACACACACACACACACACACACACACACACATTCACACACACACTATCCGTGTGACCACACACACACACACACACACACACACACACACACACACGCACACACTGTCCCTGTGTCCTGCCATTTGCAGTGGGCCAGGGTGGTCACCTCGCGTCGGAGGCCGCCGGTGTTCATTAGGTGTAATTAGGGGCAGATTTGGGGGTTATGGATGGCCACGCTGCACTGGAAGCTGGGTAATTAGATTGCGGAAGCAGCTCATCTGTTCCAGCAGAGGGACCAGGGTGTGTGTGTGTGTGTGCGAGTGTGTGTGTGAGTGTGTGGCAAGCCCCCTCTCCACTCCTCCTCTCTCTCCTCCGTCCTATCAGCCTCTCCTTTCCTCCTCTCCACTCTACTCCTCTCTTTTCCCCTCCATCCAATCAGCCTCTCCTTTCCTCCTCCTGATCCTCCTCTCCTCTCTACTCCTCTCTTCCTCTCCATCCTGTCAGCCTTTCCTCCTCCTGATCCTCGTTTCCTCTCTTCTCTTCTTTTCTTCCTTTTCTATCTCTTTTTCTGCGAGCTGCAAGTCCTTCTGCACGGACCACTGTAGCAGCCACTTTGTTCAGCATCAGCTGCACATCTCTCTGCACAGTGCACAGACCAGTGCAAAAACGCAACAGCCACTGTGTGCTATTCTTTACAAGGTCAGCTGTGTGTGTCTGTGTGTATATGTTTGTGTATGCGCTTACATATGTATTTTTCTCAGCATTTTTAAACATATGCCACGTGACAGGTGTTTATTTTTCCCCTCAAAAAAACAGCTCATTGTACAGTGTCCCAGTGGTAGTCCACCTCCGTGTTTCAGCTCCTCTCTACACCAGCACGGGTGAGTGATGTGCACCCAGTGTGGTTTGGGCAGCCGCCTGTAGTCGAGAGGTAGACTGAGTTCATTCCAGCCATCTCGTGTTTACATCGCCATCGGTTAGGCGCGGCTCCAGGCCGCTCTCCCCGTCGGGCCGTCTGCGAGCGCGTGCGGCGAGCCACGCTCCGCATCCATCACGTCGGCCTGCCCTCCTCTCCAGGCCAAGACCGCTGTGAGGTGGTGGAGGTGGAGCGGGAGGGAGAGGGAGGAGGTGGAGGTGGTGGTGGAGGTGGGGCGGGAGGGAGAGGGAGGAGGTGGAGGTGGGGCGGGAGGGAGGAGGAGGTGGTGGTGGGGCGGGAGGGAGAGGGAGGTGGTGGAGGTGGGGCGGGAGGGAGAGGGAGGAGGTGGAGGTGGAGGTGGAGGTGGGAGGGAGAGGGAGGAGGTGGAGGTGGAGGTGGGGCGGGAGGGAGAGGGAGGAGGTGGAGGTGGGGCGGGAGGGAGAGGGAGGAGGAGGTGGAGGTGGAGGTGGAGGTGGAGGTGGTGGTGGGGCGGGAGGGAGAGGGAGGGAGAGGGAGGAGGTGGAGGTGGAGGTGGAGGTGGAGGTGGTGGTGGGGCGGGAGGGAGAGGGAGGGAGAGGGAGGAGGTGGAGGTGGAGGTGGAGGTGGAGGTGGTGGTGGGGCGGGAGGGAGAGGGAGGGAGAGGGAGGAGGTGGAGGTGGAGGTGGAGGTGGAGGTGGTGGTGGGGCGGGAGGGAGAGGGAGAGGGAGGTGGTGGAGGTGGGGCGGGGTGGGAGGGAGAGGGAGGAGGTGGAGGTGGGGCGGGAGGGAGAGGGAGGAGGAGGTGGAGGTGGAGGTGGAGGTGGGGAGGGAGAGGGAGGAGGTGGAGGTGGAGGTGGGGCGGGAGGGAGAGGGAGGAGGTGGAGGTGGAGGTGGAGGTGGGGCACATGGAGGGAGACGTTTCCGTTTCCACACGCTTCATTTCAGACCGACTGATGGACTGATGGACACTCCACATTAAGCACGCAAGTCTGTGATCCTGATGAAAGGTTGTTGATCTTTCAGCTTAACAGCCAGTCAAGCAACACTCCACCCCCCCACACACACACACACACACACACACTCCTTTTGAGTAGTTTATTTCTCTTTTTGAGTTTATTTATTATAGTGTATTTCTCCTCTTGAGTCACTATGTTTATTTTCTATTTACATAGAGTGACGACTGTGTACACTCTGACTGCTAAAGGACTAAACAGAACACATTTTTACGAGGACAGTCACGTTCTTTAATGAGGCGAAAACTGTTCTACAGCATTACGGGAGACATAGAGATCAGGAAATTACACAAGACTCCACTAATAGGTCACTGTAATATGACAGCTGTCATCGTGATAAGTCAATGACAGCATCACTTGCTGAAACGGTTGGAAAAATGGACCATCGGTGACAGATACAGGCCAGTTTCTATTACACTGATAATGACACTGCAAGGGGACAGTTGTTTGAGTTATTACACAAATCAAACCACTTGCCTCCACAAATCTGGCACCACTTATAAGGAGGTGACAGAGTTGCCGCTAACATATTTATGAAGCTGTCACTGACCTGTCATAACCAGTGCCATCCAGACTCAAATAATCACCTGTTCACTTGGTCACTGAGATCATCACGCTTAGATCACTCTGAGCATGTGTGCACAGACAAAGTGTTTGTTATGGTTGTGCCATCATTCTGCATTATAATCCACTCAGACAGACCACACTAGGGTTTGAATTGGACCGTGTTGTCTGGCTTGTCAAACTAGAGATTTGCTGATAATTGACCTATTATCTTGACAGTTCACACCCACATAGTGTTGACCCCTTCAGGCTGGCGATGTGATGTCTCACGACATGGACCGTAGCAGCCTGGGGACCTCCAGCGACGCCGAGGTCTCTGTCCATGGTGCTGAAATCACTTCCTGAGAAATGTTTCGAGTGCCACCCGTGCTGGTATCCTTAGGCCTAGGTCCATCATATCCTTAGGGATGGGCCAACATGGAGGGCAGAACCTAGACATACAGTACACTTCTCGTACACCTATATGACTGCAAGCTGCACTTTCTGCTTTGCTACAAGTAAGCTTATACAATGTCTTTGAATGCACTAATTGTTTCTAATGGAATGTTCAGATCATTGCTGACATTTCATATCATTCAGTTTTCAAATGACACTGCGCACATCCCTATATTTAGAGACTATGACCCCATCCAAAAACATGTTGGACTTAAAGGAGAATTCTGGCAATTAAAGATAAATCTCTGTTTCTCCAGGTCACCAAGCACTGATGGTATGGAAAAAAAGAAAAACTCTGGGGGCATTTTTTAAAAGGTTAAAGCTATTTGTACCCCTGATACAATTAGCAGTGTAAGCTATTCGTACCCTAGCGCACACAGCAATGTGTTCTATTATTACTGTAATACCCTGTCTGGTAACAATATCAGATATCAAGCTATTTGCACCCCTGTGCATTTGTTGTTACGTCACAGGGTGTGAATAGCTCAGTGGTGTGGCCTAGGCTATTCGCACTGGGGGTGCTACAGTACTGGTATAATTAGCAGCGTATTCTATTCGTACTGTGGTGTATATAGTCATGAATGCTTTTTCCACCCTGGTGCGTGAACTACAGTAGCTAATTGTTGCAATCAGAACTTCCATTTGAGAACTCAAACTCGGTAGCACCGGGTTTTTTGTTTTTCGTACAGAATACTTAACCCCCTGGAGTCTAAATCGAGAAACTGTTCCAAACACACATTTGAATCTCTGCGAGGTTTTGTCCTAGAAATATATAAGTAACACCATACGAAACCTTGAATCTTATAGTTACCAAATATATATGTCTGTAAAAGAAAATATTTCAATGACAATGTGTAATAATAATAAAAGAAAATCCGTCACACATGGAATTGCAATTTCAGCTACTCGTGAGTTTATTTGTTTCTCTCATGTATGTTTAAATATGTGTGTGTTTCACTCATGTATGTTTAAATACGTTTGTTTTGTATTGCTACAATCACATTCCCCGTGGGAAATCAGCAGTCTAAACTGATCTCTGGGGAGATATATTTATAAAGAGAGAGAATGAAAAGAGAGAGAGAGAGAGAGAGAGAGAGAGAGCACTAGAGTGGATGGGGGTATATAGATACAAACCTCTACTCCCTTTGGGGGATACTGATGTGTTTGATTGATCTGGACACAAACACACTGCTCATGTCAGACTATCCTAAGGTCTATCATCATGCACTTCTCTCTCTGTCTTTCTCTCTCTCTCTCTCTCTCTCTTTCTGTGCTTCAGTCTTTATTTCTCCCTATAGACCCATTGACCTGGTCCTTCTTGCACCCATCCGAGGCAAGTGGACACAATAGCAGATGTGACGAGCTTGCCACTGAAGGAGCAACTGAAACTCAAGCTCTGGCATGGCACTCTAAGATTGATTGATAGTGTCTGGCTCAGTAACTCAGTCACTTGCCGCTCACAGTGACAAACTCAACGTTGTACCTCTCACTCAACCACAGTGGTCCTATTTCCTACACACTCACACACACACACACACACACACATAGCCAAAACGGCTTTACACACACGCACGAACGCACGCACACACGCACGCACGCACGCACGCACGCACACACGCACACACACACATACACACACACAGATGTCGAAACACACATTCCCGTTCACAGTCTCCCAAATACCCACTGAAATACAAGCATGCACTGTTGTCACAGTTTTCTGTCCACACAAACACATTGTCATAAACATTCCATCCCTCTCACACACACACACTCTCTCACACACACACACACACACACACACACACACACACACACACACACACACACACACACACACACACAAACTCCCTTACACATCATTTATAGCCCTCCCTGGATGGAGTTTATTGCATTAGCTCTCCCCTCCTCACTGTTGACAGCTTCGGAGCAGCTCCAGTGATGAGCTGGACAAGGTCGGCCGCCACTCTCCCCGGGATAAACTGATTACGGGGGAATTAAGAGAGCGCAGCGCCACCGGGACACCACCCAGGCCCACGCCCGAGCTCCTCGGGTGGGGGTGCTTAAGGTGACACGCCGCTACTGCTGGCTCTGCAACTGACTTGGACAGGTGTGTGTGTGTGTGTTTGTGCGTGTGTGTTTGTGTTAGCGCTTGTGTTTGTGTGTGTGTTTGTTAGTGTGTGTGTGCGCATGTGTGTGTGTGTTTGTGTTAGCGTTTGTGTTTGTGTGTGTTTTTGTTAGTGTGTGTGCGCATGTGTGTGTTCGTGTTAGCGTTTGTGTGTTTGTTTGTTTGTTTGTTTGTTTGTTTGTTTGTTTACTTTAGTACAATTTAGAGAAGAATGTTTTAAAGGATGAAAATCTTGTTATGAAATTACATTATCTTGGTACTTGTAGCAGTACAACATCAAGGACTGGTTTATTGACCAATGCTTTTGTTTCAAAGCTTCTTACACTGACTGCTAAAGTCTATTGACCCTCAATTTCCATCCTTTTTATTACCACTCAGTCCATTTAGTGACCAAAGATGGCAAGATTGCTGAGACTGAGGCAGTGCTGCTTAATGAGTAATTATGGAAGTATTCAGTTGAGTTAGTCTGGATTTTGTGACATCCTTCACACATTAACACATTTTTTTAAAGCCTACATCCAATTACTTGGCCGTAAGCTAAGAAACTGTTTTTCCGTTTTGTATGAAATGACAAATTCTCTTTTGATGACTTAAAGATGTCTCTCCATCTGTGTGTTCGCTTGTCCTCTAACTTTGAAAGACAACTTCCTGTGTGTGACGCTCTGTACGGGGGCCCACTCACACACTTCTGCAGGTCACGTAGGACTCATCAGACATCTCCTCCTCCGACTCCTATTCACCCAGCTTTTGTTCTGCTTCACTCTGCCTTCGCAGGAGGTGAAGGCTACAGTTCAAACATTACACACACACACACACACATGCAAAAATAGTGTGTGCATGTATGCGTATGTGTATGCACCTGTGTGTGTGTGTGTGTGTGTGTGTGTGTGTGTGTGTGTGTGTGTGTGTGTGTGTGCGTGCGCACACTGAATCTATAATTCTTTGAATCTTTTGAAAGTCTTCCAGAAACAAGAGGTGAACGCTTCTAAGAACAAGCATATACACAGGCATACACACGGGCATACTGTGCACACACATACACACACACACACACACACACACACAAGCTCTCATAAAAGAACACGTTGACATGCACAGCAACAAGTTCACTTGCTTTAAAAGCACTGGAATAAAAGAAGTAGTGCAAGCCTTTGATATTCTGAGACTCATAATGAACATGCTTCTTCTGAAAGTGTGTGGTGGCGGTTTAATTCATTTGGATTTCTGATTCTGGTGTGTTTATATACGTTAATTTATTGCATGTAGAGATATACAAATATTCAGAATAATAATATATATAAGCATGTTATGAGAGAAAGACAGACATGCACACACACACAAACACACACACACACACACACACACACACACACACACACACACACACACACACACACACACTAAAAGAGCTACAGGAGCCTTTACAAAAAATCCTCATCTGTCACAGGAGCAAGAAATGGTCACGACCCCTCCTGAAGGACACACTCATTCACACCATACCCCAGCCATGTGGATTGCTGACCAGGGCACACACCAGGCCCACACACACACACACACACACACACACACACACACACACACACACGCGCACGCGCACACACACACACACACACACACACACACACACACACACGCACACGCACACACGCGCGCGGCGCGCACACACACACACACACACACACTCACATACACACACCCACAGCATCTCTCAGTCGACCCCTGGCTGTCCCCACAGGCAAGGCAAACCTCATTTGGGCTCAATCGAATTACTGGCCAGATTAGTCGTGCATATTCAGCAGCCAGCTACTTCTGGATGCACAAAGAGAGAGGGAGGAGGGTGAAGAGAGAGAGATGAATGAATTGGAAAAAGAGAGGGAGAGAGAGAGATGGAGAGACAACATGAAGGGGGAAAGAAAAAGAGAGGGTAAGAGAGCTACACAATCATACACAAACACACACACACACACACAAACCTACCCATCATCAACCACATCAAACTAACAACCCTACCTTCATACAACACACACACACAAACCCACAAGACTATCCGTCAACCACACCAAACTAACTACTCTACATTCATACAACACATACGCACACACACACATACAGTACGCACACACACACAAACCCACAAGACTATCAACCACACTACTCTACATTTCACTGACACAGACAGAAATACATTCATTACTCCTGCAGTAACTGTATTCACATAAACATACGCACACACAAACACACACATGCACAAGCACTTGCACTACATACACATATACTCACACACACTAGACATGCACATTTACAGTAAACTCACACAAATGCAGCAGAGGCCCAAAAAACCCTGTCAAACTGCAGGCCTCGGCTCGTATATTTTTAATAAAACAACTAATCTGGAGTGGCGCCGTGCGCCATAAATCACTCATTTCCCCGGCTCAGCTCGCGGCTCCCCAGGCTTTATTCTGCCGCCAGCGTCTACCGCCACCGCCAGCAGAGTCTCTGCCTCTCTGCTCCTCTGTCTGTGTTTTCCATCTGTCCGTCTGTCTGTCTGTCTGTGTGCTTACAGTACTGTATGTGTGTGTGTTTCTTTCTGTCTGTGTGTGTGTGTGTGTGTGTTTCTTTCTGTCTGTGTGTGTGTTTCCGTCTGTCTGTGCTTGTGTTTCCGTCTGTCTGTACTTGTGTTTCCGTCTGTCTGTGTGCCTGTGTTAATTTGTTTCTTTGTGTATATGTGCCTGTGCTAATGCATGTCTCTGTGTCTGTGTTTCCGACTGTATGTGTCTGTCTGTATGTGTGCCTGCATATACGTGCGCATGTGTGTCTGTCTGAATGTGTGTCTGTGTACCTGTGTATATGTACACCTGTGTGTCTGTCTGTGTGCCTGTGTACGCGTACGCCTGTGTGTCTGTCTGTATGTGTCTGTGTGCCAGTGTACGCGTACGCCTGTGTGTCTGTCTGTATGTGTGTCTGTGTGCCAGTGTATATGTGCGCCTGTGTTTTCCGTCCGTCTGTGCTGCTGCTGTGTCTGTGGGCCCGTGTGTGTGTGTGTGTGTGTGTGTGTGTGTGTGTGTGTGTGTGTGTGTGTGCCTGACGGAGCAGGAGCTGGAGCAGGGGGAGAGGCAGCGGCGATGACAGCAGCAGCAGCAGCAGCAGCACAAGCGCCCGCACCCAGACGCTCACTCTTATGAAGGCTTTATTAGATTCCACGCTCCCTGGAGGGGAAACGCTTTAAATGTCTCCGCAATTATGGCCCCTAATAACCCGCCACAGCACCGCACAAACACACACACACAAACACACACACACACACACACACACTTGCTGTGCCGCAGCGCACCATGCCCCCAGCCCTTAGCCCCCTGATAAGGAACTCTAAGTTACTCCGTCAATGAGCGCGGGGCTATTAATCTCCGTCACGCGCTGGTGACGGGGTGGGACGGACGTGCGGGTGTGCGGGCGATGCCGTTCGTCTGTTGACCCTCGGCGAGCGCTGGAGCTGCACAGCGCGGTGTTGAGCGCCCGTTTCTCCAGTACGCCGCGTCAGCTGGAGTTAAGAGTCCGAGCCGCATCCGCATGGTGACGGGTTTGAGGCACAGGACCATGTCCCTGGCTGATTTGAACGCAAATGAGTGTTTATTCTAGTGGATCCTCTCTCCCATTTTTCAGAAATGATAATAGACACCGTGTATGATGTCATTGTCTATCTAGACTGTGTCCCATCCTCGACTGTATTCTCCACAAGTACAGACCATTATGGTATATGTCTCCATGGACTGGTGCAATCTGGACATGGAGTGTTGCAATGTGAGTGTAATGGGAATACAGTAATCCATTTAATTTACCTCTTAATATCTCCAGTGAAGAAATGGAAGACGTATTCATCTGCCTTGACATGAAGGGGCTTCCACAGTTGTGGTATCTCCATCATTCAGGATATTGCTCCTTCATTCAGCATGTTGTTCTTTAATTTGTGATGCTGTTCCTTCATTCATGATGCTGTTCCTTAATTCATGATGCTGTTCCTTAATTCGGGATGCTGTTCCTTCATTCAGGATGCTGTTCCTTCATTCAGGGCTTATTCCCAGCATTGAGACAGCTAAAGTTGTGTCACAACAGAGGTGCCAGCAATAACTTTATTTTTGCGGCCTAGGGCTGCCTTGAAAAAGAGATGTCAGATCTCAATGGCACTCACCTGGTAAAATAACAGATACAATAAAAATGTATACAAAGAGATGAAACAAAGAAAGACACCAAGACTTTACCTGTAATGTGTAAAACAGTGGCTGCATACTGTCCCTGTGTATTCTTTTCTTTTATTTTTTTTCAGTGTCTCTTTAATTTGATCTTCTTGTCATGACTAACAAAAAAGAACAGTCGCTAGATTGTCCCACTGCACATTGACTCATTAAAAATCAGTTGGGTACCACCAGCGAGCACTACAATGGCATGGTTGTAGAACTCTCATGTAGATGATGATCACTGTGAGTGAAAAAAAAATATATGGCCTCTATAACAACTTACAACTTTTATCTTTCAAACAATATCATTTTACTTTAAACATAGTCTTTATTACTTCAGGATATATAAATATATATATATACTGTATACTTACTTACTTCTCTCTCTCTCACACACACAAACTCTCTCTCTCCCTTTAACTTTTTTCTTTTTTTTAATCCTATGATGGGTTCATTCTCTTTTGTTTCTCTGCTTTTTCTCTCTGGATCAAACCAGTCTCTCTCTCTCTCTCTGTCTGACCCTTTTGCTCTGTCTCTCTCCTTCTGTCTCCTCTCTCTCAAAGGGAGGAGATGTAAAGCCACCCCACGCTGCGCTGTGCTTTGTCAGATCCTACACACCTCTGTCCCAGCCTCTCTGTTAGGGCTGGATGAAGGGAGAGACCTAATAGAACCCAAAGCCAAAGTGTGTGTGTGTGTGTGTGTGTGTGTGTTCGTGCATTAGTATGAGTGCATGTGTGTATGTTCAATATTGTGTCTTAACTTGTTTCCTCTATTATAAGCCCTATATATATTTAATATAACAGTAAATATAGAACGATATACACATATTTTCCATGACACACTGACTTAGAGTAGAACTGCCTTAGAAAATGACAGGAAGAAGTACAGTACAAATAGCAATTCTTATACTGCAATTTGTGACACTGCTTGAAACCCACATACGTACAAAATGATATTTTCCAGACAGGCACACACATACACACATTTACTGACATGCACACGCACACACTCATACACGCACACACATACCTTTTATTAGGACTATTCAGAATGTGCCATGACTCTCTGGAGATTTCTTAAGCACTGGTCAGAGCTGTGAATGAAGGATTTAAATATGAACTGCTTTGCCCACAGCACATAAAGCCCCCGCCACTTGACTTCAGACAGCGCTCCAACTCTAAAATAACACATTGCCACAACACCTATTCATATTTAATGTATGCTCTGTGATATATGACCTGTGTCTAGGGGAAGGCCCCTCCATCAGTGGTAGTTTTAGTGTGTGTGTGTGTGTGTGTGTGTGTGTGTGTGTTTGCTGTCTGTGCAATAAAATCCTTGTATATTATAAGTGTAAATGCTTGTCTAAACCTTTATGGTTCTGTGTGTGGGTGTGTGTGTGTGTGTGTGTGTGTGTATTTGTATTAGACACAATGGCAGATGATGACTCTGTAGTGTGTGTGGGTGTGCATGTGTGTTTGTTTGTCTGTGTATGTGTGTATCAGTGTGTATGTATATGGAGTGTGTGTGTGTGTGTGTGTGTTGAGTATAGAGTATGTGTGTGCGTGTGTATGTGTTTGCGTGGAGTATAGAGTGAGTGTGTGTGTGTGTGTGTGTGTGTGTGTGTGTGTGTGTGTGTGCGCGCACTGCACGCACGTGCATGTGTTTGCGTGGAGTATAGAGTGTGTGTGTGTGGACTACAGCGTGTGTGTGGAGTGTGTGAGGTCGAGGTGCTCTCCAGTCCTCTCGTCCTTGTCCGCCCCATACAGCTGAAAAGCTGCGGTGGCCACTCGCATCTGAACCGCTCTAAATGTGTCTGCACAAGAAGCACAAGCACAACCGCTTCAGCATCAACCGTTCTCACCTCTCCCTCCCTCTCTCCCAATTCTCTCCCTCTCACCATCACTTTCATTATTTTCCCATGTCTTGTCTTTCTTTTTCCTCACTATTCATCCGTTTATTTCAACCCCCTTTTTCCTCATTCTGCTCTTTTCCAACATTTATTTTCTCGGTCTCTTTCTTCTTTTTCTACCTCCTTCCTGAAGCTTTTCTTTTTTTCGAACTAGTCTCTTTTTGTTTGTTTTTTCTTCTCTCCCTCTTCCTCTTTCCACACATTTCATTATTTGCCTTTATTCCTGTTTCTTTCATCTGCCTCTTCTTCTCCTCAAATCCTTATTACGGCAAATATTCCTTCTTTTTTCACTTTTCCTCTCTCTCTCCCTCGCTTTCCTACTCTCTCCTCTTCCCTTGTTTCCTTCCTCTCCTCTATTTCTCTTTCTCTGCCTCTTCCTCCCTCCCTCCCTCCATCCCCCTCTCTTCCGTAACTTTCCTCTGGCTGCGTTTTATCACTTTTGGCAGTACGTGCTTAAAAAGATGAGAATTTATGCAAATATATGGCTGAAAAATGAGCGTTCACCTCTGCACACAAGGTACAGAAGAAAGAGAGCGGCGACTCATTACAATATCTCCCCCCTTTGTTGTGAATCTGCAGAATAATAATTAAGAATGATTTGTGATCCGTACAAAACTGTGCTTTTCTCCGGCTGTTAGGCAGAGCACACCGCCCTCACCCCCAGAGTCCCAAAACGGAAGGTGCCGGCGACTAATCCACTTTAGCGTGTTGTCATCACTCTGACTTCTCCCCCAAGTGGAGCGGCAATCACGGGCGCAATCTTTTTCTTGTGTGCGCGCGGATGCCTCTGTCTGGACTAGATCACCGCGCCTAGACGGGGAGAGAGCCGCAAACACAGACACACTGACTCACTGGGGTCTGACCCTTCTGTGTTTACATAAACCGCTGCGTCTTTGTCCCACCTGTGTGAATCATGACTCAAAAGGAAGGGCACTGTCACAGCACTCAGATGAACCGTCTGTATGTGTACCACTGACATATGAGTCAGACAGACTCAAAGAGCGAATGTCAAGCTGACTGATCAGGGCTACAGTAGCTGAGTGGAGTGGGGGCCGGAGCGAGCATGGGAGAGGATGGGCAACTCTGGCCTCGTCCACGCCCCTGGTCCCCAGAGGAGCGCACTTCACCCTGCTGTCCTGACAGTGCTGACAGCCTCACCCCCAGAGGTTAGAGGTCAGAGGTCAAATGAGGCCCTATACGGTCACTCTGACATACTGACAGACAGAGGAGCGGCCTTGCCCCAAACTGAACGGGGATTGACAGGAGGACTGACCCATGCACGATGAGATACTCTGGTGGTTCAGATGTCTCAGACAGACATCACACACACCAGGGCCCAGTTTTTTTTGTTTTTTTTTTAATGTACAGTAATCTGGATCAAAATGATCCGGATTTGGAAATCCCATGTTTTGCTATTCAAGATCACTTGATCAATCTTACTTACACCACAGGAACATTGGAGTGGATCACTGTGATGCAAATACCGAGGAGGATAACCAAACCAAATCTTGTTTAAGAGAGCTTTAAATAGATCCCAGACCAAGTTGAAAGTTTGAAAAACCCAGAGAGCAGGTTTGATCCAGATCACATGTAGGATCAGATTACATGATCTGATCTTATTTTGGAATCCCTCTTTTGCTTTTGAAAAATCTATTTCCACATTTTTTTTTTTATCAAATCCGTTATCTTAAATCCCACTAGATTCCTTTCGAAAACTGGACCCAGGTGCAAATTGTCTACATCACGCCGTACAGGTGGGTCCCACAGTACAAGTAGTCCCACACGCTGTGTACAGTGGTTTGAACAGGCAAGAAAAGGATCATGGGTTTTTTCCCTCGTTCTTTTCTCTTTAGTTTTCAGCCAAACATCCCCCTGTCTCCTGAATCCCTTCATCCAGAGCACATTGAATGACGGACTGTGTATTATAATGTGCAGTATAAATACATCTACATTTACATACATATCTGTGCTCTTCCATGCATTCCTTAACTCCCATTTACACACTTGGTGTCTCCAATTATACATGCACCCTGACGGTACCTTCAGATGTCTGAGGCGGGGGACGGGAGGTGTTTCTCCTTTGCTCTTGACGAGTCATTGAAGGAGAGGAGGAGGAGAGGCGGAGAGGAGGTGGAGGGGAGAGGAGGAGGAGCGGCGGAGAGGAGGTGGAGGGGGAGAGGAGGTGGAGGTGAGCAGGACGCAGTGCTCCTGTCAGAGGAGGACAGCTGTGTATCTCACGATCGTGGCACCTTGCCTCGCATCGCCTTCGCCACGCTAAGCATCCTGGGACTTTAATGAGCGTCTTGGCCACAGCAGTGTGCCACTCTGTCTGTCTTTACCCTATCCTGTCATTAAAGTACTAAGAGGGAGAGAGAGAGAGAGAGAGAGGGAGAGAGAGAGAGAGGGAGGGAGAGATAGAGAATAAAGATAGGAGGAAAGGGTAAGGGCAAAATATATAGAAAGAGTGGAGAGGAGAGAGAGAGGGGAAAATTAGGGATAGATAGTGAGGAGGAGATGGAAAGAGTGGGTTCGAGACAGAGAAAAACTGAAAGAGAGAAAGAAGAGATAAACTAGTCTAAGGACGGGAGAAGTAGAGGAATAATAAGCAATTTAACAGAAGAGAAGAGGGAGAGAAAGACGAAGAGAGAAGGAGGAGAGAGGGCAAGGTCACTCTTTCTCTCTCTCTCTGTTTTTTAGGGATATTCTTACGCATAATGCCACGGTGGTGGAGCTGGGTAATGAGATGTAGCATAATGACCAGAGAAGAAAGAGGAGTATAAATAACCGTAATGCAGAGAAGTGCAACGAGAGAGAGAAAGAGAAGGAGAGAGGAAAGGAGAGGGGGAGAGAGAGAGAGAGAGAGGAAGGGAGAGAGAGAAAGAAGAAAAGAGAAAGGGAGAGAGGTTAGGGTGAGAGCTGGGAGAGAGAAAGTGAGAGAGTGAGAACACAAAGGAGGGATATAGGATAGCTAATCTTTTACTTCTGCTGTATGTTATTGTCCTTTTGCTGTGTGCGGAGCGCAGGGGAAATGCACCTCGTCTTAAACGTATTTCTGTTTCTTCTGTCTTCCATTTAGTCTCCACTTCCTCAGCGCCCGCTCACACTTCGGCTCAATATTTCCGCTACTCTTCCACAATTGGATTTAGACGCCCGGTGCACCCTCTCCGACTGTCTGGCAGAACTGTCACCACAAGCAGAACACACACATTCACAAAATCAAAGTGCTTCCTAGAGACACACACACACACACACACACACCCACACACACACACACATTTGCACAAAGTTTCACAGGCAAAGTTGCACAAAAGAGAATCCTAGTACACAGACTCAGATGATTGCATAGGTACACAAAATTTGCTGTCAGAACCTTCATACATAAACCCAAACAAACCATATAAACACAAGAAAAAAGGTTTCACTCTGAACACACACACACACACACACACACACACACACACTGACCACACTAAACCGATGACACTGATTGAGAGAGCAGGAGAGCTGCAAAACACAAAGGAAAAAGAGGAGAGGCATGGCATCTCTTCATATCACCAGAGTCACAGCGAGAGAGAAGAGACGGATTCTGCTGTGGTAGGACACAAACTGATTCTGGATGTTGCGTGCGTGCGTGCGTGCGTGCGTGCGTGCGTGCGTGTGCGCCTGTGTGTGAGGAGGTTCCACATATTACCTGCTCATTAGTGCTCTGTATCCTCGTTCGCCTAAACAATGTCGCCACAGTGGTGTCAACTCGATTTCTCATGGCTGAGTTAGCGTGTGTGTGTGTGTTCACCAATGAACGGTAGCCTGTGGTGTGTAGCTGGCTGTTATTTTAGGACTGGTGGTAGAAGAGTGTGTGAAAGACACACAAACACACACACACACACACACACATTCTTATAGTGAAATGAAATATGTGTGTATGCAGGAAAGATAAAGATGATAAAGACACTAAATAGGTGCGTAAGTGTGAGAGGCAAAGCATAAAATGTGTGTGTGTAAAGACAATGGAGCAGAAAAAAGAGAGATGAGGTAACAGAAGTGTGTGTGTGTGTGTGTGTGTGTGTGTGTGTGTTTGTGTGCCCTAGTGGAAGCATGCAGCAGCTTCAGCAGCAGCAGTGGTGGGGAGGCGGGGGAGAGGGGAGGTGGGGGAGAGGCCGTGTAATTACCCCGCCTGAGCTGCACATCCAGCTGAGGACTCACACACACACACAAACGCACACACACACACACACACACACACACACACACAGCTGGGGACTCCTTCTCCGGCGCCTCCTAATTTACGGTGGCGCACGTGGCACTTTCTCCAGGCTCCTCTTCGCTCAGGAAGACCCCCCCCCCCACCCCCCACACGCCCCTCCACAATCCTCCCTGCCAGTCATCTCCCTCTCCTGACCCTCATCCCCACAGAGCTGCACCGCCACCATTACCTCTGAGACGCCGGCCTGGCAGTCTTCCCGTTTGAAACGCACACACACACACACAAACGCACACACACACACACACACACACACAAACGCGCGCACACACACAAACGCGCGCGCACACACACACACACACACACACACACACACACACACACACACACACACACACACACACACACACACACACACACACACACACACACACACACACACACACACACACACACACACACACACACTTACATTCACACTCCAGCTCCACTTCCCTCCCATATCATCCCCCTTTATAGATTAACACTAGGCCACCACATACCTCACCTCAGCCACTGCACCAATCACATGCCTCCATCCTCACTGTCACACTCATCTACCCTGTTTTTTTCCCTTCTTCTTAATTGGACATCAGCATACCTTGGCTTTTAAGTTTCGTCTATCAACTCAAAACCCTTTTTGCTTACAGTATATGATTCCGAGTCACTTCAGCAGGGAATTGAAGAAATTCTCTTACAACCCCAAATCAGAACAAGTTGGGATGTTGTGTAAAATGCAAATAAATACCAAATGTGATAATGTAGAAGTCTCATAAACCCATTTAGCAGCAAAAAGGACACAACATATCAAATACTGAAAATGACAAATCCAAAGTTTCATTTGATATGTTGTCCATTTTGCTGATAAATATGGGTTTACGAGTACATTCTCACATTCGGTTTTTATTTGCATTTTACACAACGTTCCAACTTGTTCTGATGGTTGCAGTTTGCCTATAGCATTTGTAGTTCATTGTAATACCCATAATCAGTGGATATCTTCCTCTTTGCTTTGGTGTTCAATGACATCATTGAAGCTCTCAACTCACAGTATTATATGAAGATAATCCTGTCCTGGTGTGACATCACGTCAGAGACCGAAAATAACTTTGTACTACTGTATGTGTCAGCCATCTCAGGTGAGTCAATTAACAGCATAGATGTTGTTTTCACCACATTGATTGCTCCAGTGAGTCAACATATTAGCCTGCTAAAATACAACAAAAAATGACTCAGGCCTGGTCTTTAGTCTTTAAATATCTTCCATGCATGAGACAATTAGCCCACTCTTAAAACCATTCCTTGTGCAAAGTATAATGAGAATAGGAAGGCATGAGATATAATATCCACATATTAACTGTGTGAGCATCTGCTAAAATGACAACCTGAGTGAAGCAGAAACCAATGAATAAGGGAATTTGGACCCATGAGCATGATTATACAAAACTGACAGGATGTTACATCACAGTTCATTGTATATCACATCAACATCCTCATCATGTAAACTGTCAAACTTGTTCAAACAGTTCAGTCAACATGATCAAAGACAACTGTCTTGTGAGCTTCAACAAGGCACAGTTTATTTGAATAAATAAAGTGGGTAACACTTTATTGGAAGGGATGTGCCTGATTGACACCATCCTAACTATGAAATGACATCTGTACAGTTTTTAATGCATCTTGCCATTAAGTGTAATTTTCATCACTTGCATTGCAAAGCTGACATCCTTGGGATGTCTCCGATATCACAATTTGTCATTACCCATAACCCGTAAATGTTTGGTCATGCCAACTGGACACTGACCAAGACATTATAATCTGTCAATGTGTTTGCCATAAGAATTTGATTTGATAGGCCCCAGCCGTGGCGCAACTGGCTGGGGCACCTGCACCGCACGCCGGCGACCCGGGTTCGATTCCCGCCCCGAGGTCCTTTCCGGATCCCACCCCAACTCTCTCACCCATTCGCTTCCTGTCTCTCTCTACTGTCCTGTCAAAATTAAAGGCACAAAAGCCCCAAAAATATATACTTTAAAAAAAAAGAATTTGATTTGATTTTATTATCAAACACATTTGTCATGTGTTAACATTCTATAATAATGACGTGTGGTGGATTAAAGGGTTAACATTTAGAGGTCCGGGGGGCCTTACACCCTGACATTTTTTCATCAAACTAAAATCATCTATGCAAAAGTGGCACAGATGGTTATATTCTAGAAGACCTCAACAATAATGATATTAAAGTAAAGTGGATGTAATGAAATTGGTTTTTATTATAATTCAGTGTAAACACATAAAACAGATAACACGATGCATTACATAGGCTTTTAATTTGCTGTTTTCGGTTTATTGCCTTTTCCTTTAGAATCTGTTGATAAATCCAACTTGCAACTGTTTATCAACAACAAACAAAAACAAGACTACAAAACAAACATTTCATAGTCATTTGTCATGCGTTCTTCTGATGTGAAAAACTACCGCCCTCTGACCAATCCTAACCAATCCATTATCTTGAAAAACGAAGTTATCTCACGTGAGAGATTCTGTCATACATCTTACAGGTGCAGCTCCGCCTCTACAAACATTTCGAAACTCGAAAGCGAAAACTATGTTGCGCGTGCAAATATGTCACTACTATGGACGTGCATACCACACAATATCTGATGACCATCGATTTTGTGATGTTATAGGTTAGACACTAAAAAAGACCACCCTAGGGGGCTGGCATGTTTGGAGGCTGGGCTGTCCACAGAGACCCTATGTTTTACAGAGTACTCAGGGTACAGGTAGCTTACAGATGGTGAGGTGGTGTTTGCTGAATGTGACAAAAAATGTTTTAGCTTAGAAACCGCATAACATCGTTTGGCGCACCTTTAACTATTTTGTGGTATTTATAATGCATTAGGATGCTGCTACTCCACATGGAATACTATAACATTGTTGGGCTATAATATGACAGTATTTAGCACTGAGGTAAAAAATATGTAAACTGCATCTACTCATATATACACAGATGTGTGTAATACTGAGCCACTACCTGTTTTCCTTGTGATTTCAGTTGAATGCTCTGGGAAGCCCTAACGGGTGCTGTCACTCAGCTTTCCTCTTCCTGTGACTCTTCTGGCCGCACGCACGGATACACAGTCTGCACGTCTTAAAGGTCAGCCAGCCAAACAGCCCAGCCACGGAGACCAGGAAGAGCGCCACGTCCATGCAGTAGTACTGAACCCAGCTGAGGTTGTGGGCCTGCACTCGCAGGTGCTTGGCTCCTTTATTGCGCATCACAAACTCGGTCCAGAACACTGCCCGGTCCAGAGGTTTCATTGGCTGATCATGATGGAGGCGTGACAGCCTCATCATGTTCTCCTTGTACCTGCCGGGTAAATTATTTGCATCAGCATCAACAGCCAGGAAACAATGTATGTGGGTCTGCTTTTGCTGTAAATAAATTCCTGCATTTTTCCAGCTGCTTTTTTTGGACACTAGTGTTGCTGCTTCTGTTTAGTTTCAGTTTTGTCTTCCCTTCTCGGCACTGATTGGCCTGACATTTTTCTTGTCTGAGGGAAACGGTTATGAACTATGGCCTGCCAGACTAGATCTCCCTGAAAGAAGATCTAGGTGGGTGGCCGGGACCAGGCTTAAAAAGATTCAATTTCACACTCCAAGCCAGTCGGCGCCGTTAAAAGCACCTTTAAGTTGTTAAACAAAGAAGACGAAGAAGAAGAACTTACGATGGGTCGTTTATCACAGCACGGAGGCCTTTCACCAGGTCATCTGAGTTCATGTTGTAGAAATCTAGCATGATGGCAGCTCCTTTCTTTTCCAAGATGAAGATGTTGTCGGGTTGGTCAGCAAACAGAGGAACACCCAGAAGTGGGACCCCATGGTAGATGGCTTCATATAGTCCGTTGGAACCTCCGTGGGATATGAAGGCTTTTGTTTTTGGATGTCCTTTGAGAAAATAAAATGTTGGAAATTATCAACAATTAACTGCCACAATCGCTTTTTGTCCAGGAATGGTACAATTATCTCACCCAGCAAATCCTTCTGAGGGATCCAGTTGTAGATTCTAATGTTGGCAGGAAGAGTCGGAGGTCTCTCGCCACCAAACCCCCAAACCACCTAATAGCAACAAGTACAGTTCTTGAAGCGATTAGCAACCATTGATGTGTATCTAAATAAGGCTTTCTAAATAAGGGTTTTTAAGGAATTGTGGTGTGTCTTTACTTCTGCACAAATGCATTTACTGAGTGGACAATGTGTTTTTTCCTGCACACTTCTACAAGTTGATGTAGGTGTTTAGTGACTCTTGGTTTCAAATTCTTGTGTAAAGCTTTGACAGTGCAAGTGTTAGCAATTAGCATTAAAAGCAGGTCATACCTTCTGAGGGATCTGTCCAAGAGCCGACACAAACATGTTTCTCCTCTCCTCTGTGAGGTTCTTGATCATTGATCCAAATGTGAACACAACAACACCATCATCACCTGAGCTCTGCACAAACTCCTCCAATTCCTGAGAAAGTACACAAAGAAATATTATGGCATTTGGCATTGCTGTAAATGAAACGGTGCTAGTTTAAAGACTGCTATGTTTCTCCATACCCCTAGGAGGCAGCACAGGGTTAGGATTTGCAAGACTTTCCAGCACACCACATCCTCAGAGAGGGTTTATAAAGCGAGACGACTCATATGAGGGTCAATTCCGGTTTCCCTGTGATGTAGTGCCACTCCCATTTAGGAGGCAAACGGGAGAAATAAACCTTATCTCAGATTATGACCATTCCCTTAGCCCTACATTCAGCAATGCAAGTAACGAACCCATATTCTACAAGGCACACGTCTTTCTAACATTCCCACATTGAAATCATATTTTCCAGCAAGATAAATAAATAAAATAACTTTGTTCACGACCTGTCCCTCCTGACCTGACCTGTCTCCGCTAATTGCGCAGGCCACCTGTTATCAACGGCACACTGCTTCTGCTGCTTCTACACCGTTCTAAACCGATGATCTCGTCACTGGTCACGCCCCTTTAGGAGGCGGAAGTGGGTGCCATTTCATTCCATTGAAAACCCCCTTTATGATTCATCTTAGTAACTATACGATCTTTGACATCCTCCTAACATTTTCTTTTGCTTCTGTAGTTACACTGTGATGTAATGCTGCTGACTTATGACAATTATACCACTGCTTGGTCAAATGTCCTATTGTGATGCGCTATTTGAAACGTGCATTATTTTTCGATAATACGCACGGCTATGAAGAAGTTCCTTTTTTTAGGCTAATCACACTTAAATATTAATTCGCCAATGTCAATGTAACGGTTAAAACAACGTTGCGTCTAAGACAGCGGCAATATAAACTAGAGAAAGCAATTCCAGGGAATTACGAGTGCATGAAAATTGTGACAAAGATAGAGGTGAAGTAGAGAAAAGGTTGAGGGGAGTCATAGTTGATGACAATTAACAGTTGGAATGAGCAAAAAGTTAAACAGTTGAGTAGTTCAAATAGTTGAGCTATTTAATAGAGAATTATTGTGTGAGGACTTTTATTTTGAAACAGTTGTGGGCAGAGGAAACTGTTGGTGGGATACATAGCTGATGACAACTGTAATTCGGAATGGCTAAAGAGTTAAATAGTTGCATAGTTTAAATAGTTACATTATTAAATACGGAATTATGACACTGATGACTTATTTTGAAACAGTTGTGGGCAGAGGAAATAGGTGGTGCGAGTCATAGTTGAAGACAACTGACAGTTAAAATGGCTGAACAGTTGATTAATTGAGCAGTTTACATGTTTAATTCTTTAATTGTGAATAATTGTAGTAAGGACTTTCATTAAGAAACAGTTTCAGGCAGTAGAAACAGTTAGAGGGAGTCATAGTTGATGACAACTGACAGTTAGAATGGCTGAACAGTTACATAGTTGAATAGTTTAAATAGTTGAATTAATTAGTAGTGAATTATTTGAGTGAGGACTTTTATTTTGAAACAGTTTCAGGCAGTAGAAACAGTTGGAGGGAGTCATAGTTGATGAAAACGGACAGTTGGAATAGCCAAACACTTAGGCGGGGATCACATTAGCCAGCGGCAGCGGCAAGCGTAACGCAACGCTCAGACCATAATAATAAATCTAAACATTCTATCTCGTTCCTAAGTTCAATATTTGTTGCTACATCCTTAGACGAATCTGATTGGTTAAAATACCTAAACATTCCAAAACTTATTGTGATGAGCCGAGCGTTGCACTTCAAAGTTGAACCAAGTTCAACTCTCAGTTTGCTCAACGCTAGCGTTACACCAGCGTTGTCACCGTTCCGCTGCCGAACCATAGAGAACAATAGGACACCTGCCGCTGGCTAGTGTGATCCCGCCTTAATAGTTGAGCAGTTAATAGTTGAGCAGTTTAAATAGATGAGTAGTTTAAATAGTTGAATTAATTAATAGTGAATTATTTTAGTGAAGACTTTTATCTTGAAACAGTTTCATGCAGTAGAAACAGTTGGAGGGAGTCATAGTTGATGCAAACTGACAGTTGGAATAGCCAAACAGTTAAATAGTTGACTAGTTTAAATAGTTGAATTAATTAATAGTGAATTTAGTTTCAGGCAGTAGAAACAGTTGGAGGGAGTCATAGTTGATGAAAGCTGACAGTTGGAATAGCCAAACAGTTAAATAGTTGAGTAGTTTAAATAGTTGAATTTAATTAATAGTGAATTTAGTTTCAGGCAGTACAAACAGTTGGAGGGAGTCATAGTTGATGAAAACGGACAATTGGAATAGCCAAACAGTTAAATAGTTGAGTATAAATAGTTGAGTAGTTTAAATAGTTGATGACAACTGACAGTTAAAATGGCTGAACAGTTAAATAGTTGAGTAGTTTAAATGGTTGAATGATTTGATAGTGAATTATGGTAGTGAGGATTTTTATTTTGAAACAGTTTTGGGCACAGGGAACAGTTGAATAGGATCTGTAGTCTTATCAGAGCCAGACTGCATGGTTAAAAGTCTGAGAGAGAGAGTTCTGGCATACAGTAGGATTCTAGAAGCCTGAGAGTTCTGGCATAGGATTCTAAAAGCCTGGGAGAGAGAGTTCTGGCATAGGATTCTAATCGGTGATGTCATAATCACAATGTTAAGTCTATGGGGAAATTTTGATAGTTTTAATTAAATAGTTTAAAAAGTATAAAAGTTACAAAGTTGAAAAATACAAAGCCCAAGTCACCGAAGTAAGATCTACGCGACACAGTTTGAATGAAGTTTCAAAGTTAAACCGTTGAAGCCGCATTAAAAGCACAAAAAGCGTTGAAGAATAATAATAAGAATAGTTGGAATAACAATAGAGTGCATTTTTCATGCACTCTAATGAAAGTGATAGTAGCAGTGGTATAAGCGGGATAATCAACTCCGCGCCGTGTGTGCCGCATAAGTAGGCTATGGTTGGTCATGCATTGTTAAAGGAATACGCCACCCAAAAATGAAATTAAGCCAGTCTCGGTCACCAAACAAAATGTACATAAGTGGTGAACACTGTGAGTCTGACCTTCTGTCAGGAGGGATGACTTAGATAAACAAAGTTAAAGCTCTGCCAGATCGTTCTCAAGCCCTCACCGTTGAAAAGTTTCGTAATTGATATCTATAGACGTCATTGGCAGTGAATGAGTTAATTAAGCCAGTACTGATTGACTTAAAGGAGAATTACAGCCATTATTTGCAGTATATCTCTGTTTGGCAAGGTCATCGAGTAGGCCTACTGTCGATACAAAATAAAAAATGAAAAATCTGTGTTATTTAGCTAGAGTTGCTGATACCAACAGCTAGAGCCCGGCAGTTACAGTGCTACACTCTGGGGGCATGTTTATCACCATATCTTTGGGTATCAGGCTTATCCATGTCTGTTGCCTTACCGTTGGAAGTGGTTTAGCAGGTTTGCAGTGATGACCTCCAATAAAGATGAAGTTTGGTGGGAAGGGTCTCGGGTACTCCCACACCCAGTGGGCGCGGATGAACCACAGGTCAGCTTTACCCACCATCTCACACACGCTTGTTGGCTTCCCTGAATAACAGTGAGGAGAGGCACAGAGAGTTGGCTTTGTAACATTTGCTATATCAGCTAGTAATACTCCATAGGATTTCTAATAGGCCCTGAGCCACAAATGGCTGAACCCACAGAAGGAGCGGAACACAAAAGTATATTTTTGAGACTTTAACTGGTGTAAACAACTAACAGTTTAATGCACAGTGTCAAAAAGTGTATTTTATGAATATGACCTCAGTTTATCACAGTGTTACTGGGAGAGAGTGTTGAACCCAAATGTGAGACAAGGCAAACTTAAAGGTGCTCTATGAGATCCTGAATGTTACTTCTGTTGACGTTCCACGTAAACAAACAAAACACTACTTTCCCATGCATGCTACTAAATCAAGTTTTCTCACTGCCCCCAACCATATGTGCATGCTCACTAACCCCCAATCCCTCCCCTAAACATCTTGTTTGTGTTTGGCTGAAATATGATTTGTTATGTGTTGGTACACAGCCTGTGCCCTAGTGTTTGTTTGACATTTTACAGCCCCTATGTTATCTCCAGAGACCGGATTTTTTCACAATATATTCAGTGAGCAGGCAGCAAGCTGATCAAAGGGTGGCTATGATTTGAGACAAAAATGAAATTACTTTAAAAGCCATCCAAGATCTCATAGTGCACTTTTAAGAAACCAGGAGTCGACTTAGCAACTTGAATAAACCACATGCACAACATAACGACTATAGGGACTAATGACCGAAGACTAAGGGGAGACAGAGGGCTGGAAAGACTAACAAGGATCAAGTGAGGGGCGGAGCCGCGGAGACACAGGCACAGGGAACACATGGCACAGAAACACATGGCAAAACAAGCAAAGGAACACATGGCACAGGACACAGGAAGTAAACAAAGCAAACAGGAAGACACAAGAGGAGCAGACATGGTGGAAAAAACACTAAACAGGGAAAAAAGAACACAACAGGATCCTTTCATAGTTAGATTAGAGTTTATATTCAATATCTTATGTTTTCCACAAGAACTGAGGAGCACAAATTAACTCTTAATTGAAGTGTATTGAGACTCCAGACATGGCCCTTATGTCTGATGTAATTTGGATGTTATTCACCTTTTCAATCCTCCATTCAGTCTATCATTAATGCAACTAGATGTACCGCAAAGCGATACACAATATGACCTCCGCTCAGTCCTGCACATTCTCTCCGCAAATATCAATCACGCTTGTGTTTCCATCGCCTACTCCATCCCTACTGCAACTTTTATGTATGTAAATGAGTGTGTGCATGTGTGCGCTTGCTTTTGTGTATGAGTGCTTCTCTGTCTAGTGTGAGTGTGTCTGCTTGTGTGTGTGTTTAATGTGTCTCTGAGTATATGTTCACTGTGTTCTCTGCCGTCACTGTCACTCCAATATCAGATAACACACACACACACACACTCACATGCGCGCGTGTGCACACACACACACACACACACACACAAACACACATACACAGGCACACACTCACACACACACACTCGCACACACACACACACACACACACACACACACACACACACACACACACAGGCACACCCAGAGAGAGAAAGAGAGAACACACACAGAATACACACAGATAACACAGACACAGAGAGAGAGAGAGAGAGAAAGAAAGAGAACACACACAGAACATGCACATACACACATATACACACATGCAAACACACAGATGGGCACACAGAAACGCACCCACACACTATAGTACATCACACACACACTCACTTCTCAGCTCCGGTGGTCTCACAAAATGTACTCAAAGATGTGTGTGTGCATGTGTGTGCATGTGTGTGTGTGTGTAGGTGTGTGTGTGTGTGTGTGTGTGTGTAAGGGTGTATGTGTGCATGCGTGTGGGCGTGTTTGTGCATGTGTTTGTATAATGTTTTATGTACATGTGTGTATGTAGTGGTGCGTGTGTGTGTAGGTATGTGTGTGTGTGTGTGTGTATTTATGTGTGTGTGTGTGTGTGTGTGTGTGTGTGTATGTGTGTGTGTGTGTGTGTGTGTTCCTGCATGTTTGTTGCACCCAGAGCAACCATTCTCTTTTAAAACATATTTGGAAACTAGTTGATTAAAGGTTTCTAATGGTGTCACTTATATGTTTCTAGGACAAAAACTAGCAGAGATTGAGATGTTTGGAACAGTTTTTGAAATCCCCAGGGGGGGATTTAGACTCCAGATAATACCACCATCTACTGGCCGATGGGTATACAGTCCTGAATGTACACATAAATCCATTTATTTTATAGCCCCCCATGGATGAAATTCCACAAAACTTGGCTTACTCCCAGAGGGTGTCAGGTTAATCATACACATGAAATTTGGTGCAGTTCATAACATCTCATCTGAAGATATGGGCAATTAAAGCAATATTACATTGCATTTTCAATTTTTACGATGGGGGGGCAAATCACAAATGACTGGTTATAAGCTAAGTTGATGCAAGCTCTAGAGAACAACATACCATAAACATTTTGTCATCCTCGGTGCCACGGTTCAGGTAGTTATGTAGGAAAAACTGTCATTTTTGGGCTTCGGGCGGGGGCAGCGCGGGGGTGGAGTGACCCCTGGGGACGAAACGAAAATTTTCCATAGAACTCTACTGGGGCTACATGCCCACCAAGTTTCATGCGCTCCGGTGTTACGGTTTCCCGGGAATCGTTGACGAAAAATGACGGGAAAAAAGAATAAAAAATAAATTAAAAAAAAACTTTGACAACAACTATATGACCGCTTCGCTAGCTACGCTAGCGGCGGTCATAATTATACTCTCTGTGTAGTCTTCAGTTTTATGTAATCTGACTAGTCATAGTCAAGTATTTTTTCTATTTTTATTTAATATGAGAATTGTGTGAGTTTGTGAGAATAGTTCATTAATAGGTGCATTTTTAAAAGACAAGTTGTTATAAAAACCTGACCATCTACAGCAATCGACAGCAATAAAAAAATAATTCTAGTCTGCAAGGCCTGTTATAATCTAAAATCATTAAGGCAGAAAGATGATTGAGAAAGATGAATTAAATGCACATTAATCTTAAACCTTGATAACTTAAATTGTGGATCCCATACCTTTGATCTCACTGTAGACTCTAGTTTGGAACTTAGATGTGTGAAGAAAGAACATGGCGGAATGCATGAGGTAGCTCCCAAAATTAACCAGCCTCTCCCTGAAATTCATCTGGTCCGTGGCCAAGATGGGGTTGCAGGGTACGAAAGACGGCAGGGTGGGCATCTGCCCACACATTCTCTCATAGATGAAGCCGAATGTCATCCTCATCGTTATTATGAACGGTACGTCCAGTGCGTCGGCCATGAGGTCCCCACAGGGCGTGAAGGGGTCAGTTAGGATCACCTCGTACCTGGACCGTCTGAGGTCCTCCACGAGAGTCTTGTTTCCCACCAAGGCTTTGCAGACAACAGAGATATACGAGTCGAAGGACTCCAACAAGTCCGCCGTCTTGGAGAGCACCTGCCAGCCTGTTCCGTTCATCTGGTATTTCCAGAGGTTCACAAAGTCATCCCAGAGCGCGGTCATGTTCTCCTTCTGCAGGGGGATGTTGAAGACCTGCAAGCGGAAGCGCTCCTGGCGCGTGAGGTTGATTGTTGGCGAGGCGGCGTTGACCAAAACGGTCACACTATGGTTGCGCTCCACGAGCTCCTCCACAATGACCCGCATGTTCTGCCAGTGGCTGTACTCTCCCGGGATGACCAGCACTCGACCACTGTGTACGCAGTGAAGACCACAGACCAGAAGAGCCAGTAGGAGCACACTTGGATGGACAGAAGCCATCTCTGGCCAACAGGTCTGCAAAATTCATAATCTTTATTATATAATAATAACATCATGTCAATTCAAATAGAGTTGCATTGAAGAAAATATTAGTTAAACACATTTTATATGTGACCTACCTGGCATATTGAAGGACATTATGTAATTTAGTATGAAAACAGTGTACAAGCTCTTTAAAACAGTTTAAACATGTGCGTATTAGTACTAAATGACCAGTAAGATTCTTGTATGTTTTTACAGACCTTTTCTAAATAGGTGCAACGGTGAATGTCTCCAGACCGGTCAACCGCATGAAGCACACGGATTTGTGTGACACAGCACTCTCTCTCTCTCTCTCGTTCTCTCTACAGTTCTCACCCCTTCATTCCTTTCTCTCTCTCTCTCGTTCTCGCTCTCCAGCTCTCACCCTTTGTGTCCTTTCTCTCTCTCTCTCTCTCTCTCTCTTTCTGAGTGTTTTGCACAAACATTACTGGGCCAAAGGTTGTGGTTCTGAGCTGAGTAAATCTTGTAGGCTTGGCATGTGAGTCACGTGAGTGGTAATGATTAACTCAGCTACTACAGCATTTGTAAATGTAAATGTAGAGCAGGCTTCTCTCGGCCAAGAATACTTGAGTATACAAGGAATTTGGTCTCTGCATTTATCCCATCCGTAAATTAGTGAACACACACAGCACACAGTGAATACACAGTGAGGTGAAGCACACACTAACCCGGAGCAGTGAAGCTGCCTTACAGCGGTGCCCAGGGAGCAGTGAGGGGTTAGGTGACTTAAGGGCACTTCAGTTGTGGATGTGGGTATGGGAAAGAAGTGCCCAGTAATTCCACCAACCACATTTTTCCTACTGGTCGAAGATCGAACCGGCAACCCTTCGGTTGAAACCTCAAAGCCCTAACCAGTTAGGCCACAGCTGTTTTGAACCGCATGTGTGTTATCTCATCCGACTCAGCCTGAAGATTTCAATGTTTCCCACCATCCACACATTCTCTGACATGCCCAACCTTAGGTGCATTTTTCCTTCAGAGTACACAGAAGTGAAAAGTGTACATTTAGATATACTGTACTTTACATCTTTGATTCACAGAGACGCGAACAGAAACATCAGCTGTCTTCTTACCTGGTCCACATTATCCTGGCACATTTGACTGTCAGTGTTCACACCTTACATCTATTCATGTGCGTCCCAGGAGCGGGGGGTGGGGGGGGGTCTACTTCCTATCCCCCAGTGACTCATGTCTTTGTCTGCCACCCCCTCTCTCCCTCTTCATAGTGGCCACACTGCTAAATTGGTTGACATCAGACGTTTTCGCCCCTGGATGGAAATATCGCACCCAATAATAGCTTGACCCTCCATACCCCTGCAATGCACCTGACCAGACACCTCCCCGCTGCCCTCTGTGCTGTAGCACTTTAGAAGAGAAGGGGGAGAAACGCAGGTGTGTGTGTGTGTGTGGAAGGGGGGGATGGGGGGGTATTGTTGGGTTGATTGGTTAGCTTTCGCACACATGAATGCTGACAAGTAGGGAGAAAATGTAGGTGAGAGAGCGAGAGAGACCACATAACATCCAGAAATCAAAGGTGTCATTAAATGTCATTCAGAAATGTCATTCAGCGGTTGCCATGATTACAGATTAAAGAGTTAAGAGCACGGCTCACAGTTATAACATTTCCTGTCTGTCCTCAGCCAACTAGCGTGGTCATTTGGAGCAGAGCAAACTTTCCTCCTCTCTCCTTCTCTCTCTTCTCTTCTCCTCCCCTCCCCTCCTGCAGAACCTGGCCTATTGGTGCCCATGGCACTCCAACATTCCCAAGGCAGTCCCGTTTCCTCCTAGCACATTGCATCCCATTTCGACTCTGTGCTCTCCGCTTCTCAGCTCCCACGCTGTCTCACGTCATAGCTCTCACACACACACACACACACATACACACACACACATGGAGGGATCTCCGCAGTGCTGTTTGAAGATGTGAGGGAAACCTGCTCTTCTCATGGTCCTTTGATTACGAGCTGAGCGTTTTATGAGACAAGTGTTTCGTGAGAGAAGCGATCCATCCTCCCATCCCCAGAGCAGCCGACTCGGTGCCGATCTGTTTCCACCCTCGGCCTCTGCCCCGGGGGAGTCTTTAGGCTCTGTTGTAATGAGGGGCTTTTGAGGCACTTGTCAGAGATTTACATGCCCCGAGGGTAGTTGTTTTACGTAGCCTTTTGTTCTGTTTTAATCTGGCTATATGGAAGTTCAGAGGGCATCCGCGGGTTAAGATTGAGTCCCACTGTTCTGACAGCATGGAGCTCTCAGTCTCTTAGTCTATGAAGAGAGGAGAAGGAAGAGGCAGTGAGGCCGGTGGAGTGAGGAGAGGAGAGGAGAGAGCTGGGGGGGTCGGTGGATGGAGGTGAGGGAGAGGTAGTGGAGGTCCCTCTGGAGAAGCTTTTAGTGGGTCAGCAGAGAGACTGATCCTTCCTTGAGAAAAAAAAATCAACACTGAACTGGCCAGCGGCTAGTGGAAAACCACTTCTCAGCTGCAGACTCAGGTTGCTGTTTTTTCTTCTCCTTTGACAACTTCCCCCGCACCACCCTCCCTCCCTCCCTCTCGCTCACCCTCCATCTCCCCATTCACTCTCTTTGCAATCATATCCTGCCTCTTTCACCTTCTCTCTCTTTCTTTCTTCCTCCTTCTTTTTCTTTCTGTCTTTTTTCTCCAATTTTTCGCCCATTGATCTGTCTCATCTGGAGCAGTTGGCTCTACCTGCCACAGGGACTCAGGTGAAGAGTCGCTGATGCCTGCGTACGTCATTCATTCTGCTAGGATCCAACTTTCACCTGCCACCACACAGACACCGTATAAGGGGAGGCGGAGGTGGCGTTGCTGCTGTTGTCTTCGTTGTTGTTGTCGTCGTCATCGTTGAAGCAGCCGAATTTCACAGTTATTGGCCAGAGACTCTCAGCACATATTTTCCACCGTGTCCGTTTGGTTGTGTGCGTGTGTGTGTGTGTGTGTGTATGCGCAAAGAGGCTGCAATAATCCGAGGACTCACTCTGGCAGTCGCACAGAGGCACAGCGAAACTGGAACCGGCTGGTATCGTGCCGGCTTCTGCAACTGGTTGGAGGCAGAGCTGGGATAAGGTGAAGCCCTTTGCGAGCTGTCGACAAAGCCTCTCACCCATCAGATAGAAGGCAATGTTGAGTATCGTCTCTAAAATGCCTCCTTGTCTCTCTCTCTCACACACATAGACTCACAGATGGCTTAGTGCTCCATTTTGACAATCTCTCTTCAAAGAACACAAGAATCAACAGCTCCTGTTCATAAGCTGGAGAGGCAGCACAATTGAGCCTCAGACACAGGTGTTTCTGTGTGTGTGTGTGTGTGTGTGTGTGTGTGTGTGTGTGTGTGTGTGTGTGTGTGTGTGTGTGTATGTCCGTGTGTGTGTGTGTGTGTGTGTGTGTGTGTGTGTAGACGTCAGATGGGTCAGAAGTGGACGAGTGCAGGTGTGTGTTCTAAAAGAGCCTCCTCAACCCCTCCCTTCCCCCTTGCCACACCTGCTCCACATGTACAGACATAAAGGGGGGGGGGGGGGGGGGGGGGGTTAAGGAGGGCGGGGGGTGTAATGTGAATGCGGGGGGTGGGGGGGTGGGTGTTGTGACGAGGAACAATTGATCAAATTTGTAGAATATTCTCTTTCCTCTGTCTGGGGCTTTTTTGAAGTGCCATGTCAACATGCGCGTAGCGTCGGCACGGCTGACGTTTCCTATCCGCTTTGAACGCTTGAATTCGGGGAGACAGGAGGAGCAACAGAGTGACGGGTGGGTGGCAAGGAGACGAACGCACGGAGCGAAAGAAGAGAAAAGATGAGGGGGGAGGAAAATCTGTAAAACAAACAGAGGGAAAGTAATAACAGACACAGGATGTGAGAGAGGAGGAGGAGGGAGGGAGAGGGAGAGAGAGAGAAAAGAGAGGAAGGGAGGGGAGGGCACGGAGGATATGAAAAGAAACGGAAAGTGGGAACAGATCAAAGCGAGCGAGGGGTAAGGAAAGGAACGACGAGATGAAACGGTATACGGAAAAACAAAGAACCATGTAAAGGAGAAAGTCAGAGCAACATCCTCTCTGCGTCAGGTCAGAGAGCGTCGGCCTACTAACACCTGCGCACAGCCCTGTCATGTCTCCTCATCTGCTGCAGTACAGGGATGTTAGGATGTTACGATGTTGTGATGTTATGCCTGAAGCAATATGAAGGAAATAAATCTGTGTCCTTAGATTGAGACTGTAGAAAGGTCTTTCAAAGGTCTGAAATAAAAGACTTTTACTTTATTCAGATATACTGTAGTAACCTATTCTATTTACTGTAAGTTATTTTTTCTTAAAAGTTGAGATGAAAAACAGAGTGTATGCTACTTTTTTTTAGAATGTTTACTCTTTTGATGTAGTCTCAAACCTAAAAACCAAGCAGTTTTTTGCAACTTTGCTCGAAAAAGCCCTGTGTGATGATCACAAAGTATTCTGAAAGCGAAGCTTTAAAGTTTTACTTTTCAACAGCCTCACATATTGTTACTTAAAGCCTTCATTGTCTGCCTTACCTTGCTACTGCTCCATCATGTCATTATAGATGAGAGCTCCCCCCAGTGGATGACTGACAACCAGCACTCAGCACTACAAAGTTCCTGTTTTCCCATGTGTCTGTGTCTAAAATGTGCCATCACTGCAATACTGACAGAATAAAACACAGAAAAAAAAAACGTCAAAGCAATCATGCACACTACAGTGTGAAACTCAAATGCATTTATGTCTCTTCAAAAGAGATTTTCATCTCTTACATGTAGTATCAGCACATGTAAGGGAGGATATGTCACCCCTGCAGAAACATTTCATTTCCATATCGATCTATCTATCGTTGCCAAATCTCTCTCTTTCACTCTATCCTCTAGCTCCCTAATTCCCTAGTGTAGCGTACCCCATCACTCTTGCTATTCTCATAGTTTTATCAGGTCTCCTCTGGTTGTCTGCATAATTACTCTAGCCTTATTGCATATGGAGGGGTAGGAGTGTGCGGAACTCCAGCATATTATTACTGTGGGTTGTTGATCACATGGGTTTTTTTTTTTTTAATGTTTTTAAAGTTGTGGTAGCAGCCTGGCTGGGGAAATCTGCATATATCCATGGCAACAGTGTCAATCTGCCCCATACACGCACACACACACACACACACACACACACACACACACAGTCCACGCCCTCTTCCTAAGCCACCCCCCGGTTGCAGGTAACATCATTAACAGGGAAGATGTCAGCACAGGTAAGAGAGGCGGTCCATCTTTGTCAGGTTACTGTCTCACCTGCTTCCCTAAGGATCCAGCAGTGTAAACACCTCACTTTGCCACACAGTCACACACAAACACTCACACACACCTGTTCATGTACAGTACATGTATATGAGTTAAGATCATTCATACAACACTTCTGATCACAAGCTTCTGGTTTGCTATTGCATTTCAATCTGGGATTAGCGGAACAGCAAATGAACACACAGACATGCACACACACACTCATACGCACACTCGGACATTTATATAAAATTATGCAATTAAACTGGTGGCAAACATGGTGGGGAGATTCCTGTGGAGACATCACACGTGTGTGTGTATCACTGCCTGCCGTGTGTGTGAGATTGTTGTCTTGATTAACTCTACAATATAAAACAGATTCTAAATGCCTCCCAGAGCAAACAGCGCAATTAAATGTTTATTGCTTACTTTTATGTCCACTCAATAAACGTTAAAAGCGGATCAATGATCAGCTAATTGTACGGTCGCGAAGAAACACTGGGTGCACCTGTGCAAATGTGGTCTACAGTGTGCATCTGTGTGCGTGTGTGTGCGCGCGCACGTGCACATGTGTGAATCCCTACGTCTTCATTTTATTATTTTGCTCTATTTTCCAACCGGTTTAAATTCATCAATGAATGACAGAACTACCTTGCATAAAAGAGCCAATTTTCTCCAAGGTAAGAGTAATCGCCCTTCCTCTGTTTATCTGCCTCCTCTGTTTGAGTGAGCGGGAGAGTGGGGAAGAGAGGAAGAGAGAGGGGGGGGGGGGGGAAGAAAAAGGAGGGAAGGATGGAGAGAGAGAAATTCTATTTTTGCTATTTTTGTTGATGACCAAGAAAACACACACACACACACACACACACACACTGTACGTGTGTGAAAGAGAGAGGGGGAATCGGACAGCCTGGGCCCAGTGGCTACTCTCCACGCTGCGCTGGCTGCTTCCTGCTTGCCATGTCGAGGAGTTAAATGTCATGAATTCTTAATGCCTAATGAGCCCATCAGCCCCTGAGTAAAAGCGCTCTGCAGTGCTTCAGCTAATTGGCTTCAGTGGCTGTTCACTCCTGCTGCGCACGACTAGGTGGGGGAGGGATGGAGGGGGGGGGGGGGGGGTGCGGAGTTGAAGGGGTGTTTGAGGAGAGAGGGATGAAATAGAGGGATGTGTTTTAAATGTGTATGAGAGAGGGTGTGACAGAGGTCAAGAGGGCTGGTGTGCCAGGAGTGAGTGTGTGTGTGTGTGTGTGTTCATGTGTTAGGGAAGTGGTCAGCTAATGCCCCTGTGCTCAACACTCAAGAAATCATCATGATGAGGTCATCCTGACCATCCTCATCCTCTTCGTCTTACTTCTACTCCCATCATTATCATCATCATCATCACCATGACCCTAAAGCAGGGCTGATGGACAGGAAATTATCTGTGCCTGAAATTATCAAATATATACATTCAAAGACAATATAGAGAATAACCTTTCTTGACATCGTACATGGCCGAGCTCAAGCCTGAATTCAGGCGCCATGCCTGAACTCTATCAGGCCTGCTTAAGTCATCCCTCTTCTGAGTTAGAATCTTTTACATCTACATTTTTTGTCCACTGCCATCTAAAAGTAGCCTGGGTGTTCCCATCTTGCCTTGCGCTGTGATTTCATTCACGCTGATAAGGCAGTCTGGAAACTACCACCCTAATTTTTGCCTGAGATAAGGGACCAATCACAGAACAGGGGGAAAGCAAGACCATAATGAGCTATGCACAGGCGCATTTAGATATCCGTGGCTCCCAATGAACGGATCTGGGCATTTTTTCAAATACGAGAAAATGAACGTCTGGTTGCCAGACCACGTCTCATTTCAGAAGTGGTAGGCGCTAGCCAGGCTAATCTAAAAACACCTTTTCATTACCTTCTCCACACATACCCAGCAAGCAGGCTGGTTGAGACGGCTCTCAAATGAGGCCCTCCTTGGGAGCGCTTGGTAGATGCAGGTGTGTGAAGTGCTGTCTGGAGTGTCCGTCTCTGGACGTCAGTGACACGTCTATCACACACCAGGGCCCGTAGTTTACAGTAGCCCTGTGTTGTGACCACAAATCACAGCAGAGCTTGGGATGTGTGGGGGAAAATAAATAAATCTAAAAAGGGATGAGGACCCAGGAGTGGGATGAACGGAGACAGAAATAGCATCGTGAGGCGGAGCTGAGGAGCAGACGTGTCGTCGATCGACAGCGTCTGCGTTTTTATCGCCCTTTTTTCCCCCTCTCGCGCTCAATCTTCAGGCTCTCACCTGCGCGGCGGCCAACATCGATGAGCGCCGGGTGTCATACTGTCTCTTCTTCCATCGCCCGTCCCGGCCGCCCCACCTGGTCACGGTTCCTACCCGCTCAGATTGGCGCGAGAGGCTGGGAGGCACAGACGTGCCCCTGTCCTCACCCCCCTCTTGTCTCCTCCACTCTTGACTGTGCCAATCCCAGACCCTCCACCAATTACCTGTGTGCCGCCAAAGAAAAACACAACTTTAAATGAGCCGTGGCTCTGGAGAGGCATGCCTGCCCGATCGACCGGCGCTGAGGGCTGATCGCCCGTCCCACCAGTCTCCGCCCAACGGTGCGGACGAAAGGCCTGGGGATTGGTCGGCTCCCCCACAAATGGGGGAGGGGGAGCCTCAGAGAGAACTCCGGTTTGGAGCTGGCCGGCTGTATTGACTGGAATCGATCAGACTCCATGTGTGTGATGAAGGACTGGCTTTATCAACCTGCTTGCTCATGTTTTCTTTTTCCTCTGCAGAGTCCTAACCATTTACATGTTAATACTGTATAGTATTTCTGGAACACACCACAACATCCATGTCTCTTCTATTGATGCCTCACAACACTTCTCAAACCATTAAATGCTTCAGCAAGAATGCTTTACAGTACTTGTGTTGTCCAACTATTGCTATCCTCACCATTTATTCCACTAAATATCTCTCTCTCTCTCTCTCTCTCTCTTAGCTTTTCAGGGTCTACACATTTGTCTCCCATCAGTGGATGCTAGTCTTGATGCTGTCCTCATTGTTTCAGTGATGGCCATTTTGTGAAATCGAATTGTAATCATGCAAGAATAGCAGCTCAGAAGTGAACTATTGAAACTCTTCACCATTGTCTGTCTTTCTGTACATGTGTACAGGTGTCTGTTTATGGCTGCATCCGTGTGAGCCCCTCCGGTGTTTCCATGGTGAGTGAGTCCTGTCCTGTTTTGTGTTGCCTGCATACTGCGTGGTGTTTTGCTGTTTCTGCTGCAATTGCTTTAGCCAAGATCAGCACTGTCTGAGAGCCTCAGCCCGACCACCCTTATTCAGCACAGCTTTTACTCAGCAGCCCTTACAACACTGTACGCGTGTCGGCAAAAAAAGCAGAGATGGTGAAGGACGTCAAGAGAAAGGAAGGAATGCTAGTCTAAGACTTTTGAAAGGGGACATATGATTGTGTGGGAAGTCGTGCCCAGGGACATCTTTTGCGTCATGATCCAGCTCTACTGAAAAGGAGGATTGTGTTTTCGTCCAGTCCAGGGTCTCCCATTGTCAGTCCTTTGAAAGAACTAAAAGAACATATGTGAAATGTTCAAATATATTCAGTTTTGCTCAACTGTACTGAAAGTGGGTACAGCTACAGTATACATTTATTGGTTTGTTGCTACATGCGTACGCACACAAAAAGGGAAAAGCAGAGAGTGCAACCTCAGGAGGAAACGGGACATCGACCTGAAACTGGTTCAATAATCGAAGCTTAACACAAACATGACATTAAAGACGTAACTGACTTAAAGGGCCGCTATTATGCTTTTTAGTTTTTTCCATGTCCTATTGTGGATTACATAGCTTTATGTGTATGTAAATGGTCGGCAAGAGACAGGGGGGGGGGGGGGGGGAGTAAATGAATACCGCAAACAGACATAACTGTGCTGCCTAGAAACGAATTGTTGCGAATTTCAGCCGCGGCTTTATTTTAGTTCCGGTACAAGGTGACCATGTACTTTTGCTGGGAGTCAATGGGACAGCGTCATCACATGATTTCACAGTCAGAACAGTTCGATTTTGCGTTTCTCAGCAAGTTAGCAGAAGATGTTATATTATGAATTATATTATGTTATATTTTGAATTCATAATTTGTATACATTTTGTTGACAATTTATAGCATTTTAGGATCTGCACAATTACTTACAGCTTAAAATATTCGGTAATTTGAATACTTCATATTGATTACACTTGTCTTTAATGATATTACAGGGGTGGTGTGGTCTAATTGAGTGCCTGTCACTTTAAGAAGTACCGTTCGTGAACATAATTAGGTTTCAGTCAGTTTTAGGAAAATAGTCACGCATAGTTCAAGGGCACATGTTTTCATTAAATAACATGAATGTTCAAAAAACTAACAAGGTAAAGAAAAGATTTCTGGTGTAATAGAAAAGATGTGTCCAGCAATCTTAACTTATATGATTTAGTATATTGTGGCATGGCATTGTGAGTTGTCCTGTTCACTTTTTCCTTGACCGTGTTTAATTGGCTGGGTGCTTAACTTACTCTACTATGACTTGGAGTTTGATATATCTGTTATATCCAATGAGTGACAACCAGTGTTCAAAATAAAACTTTACGGTATTCTCCTGATAACGTTAGTGAAATGGATTTAATGTGAACGTACATACAAAGACGCAGAGTGGCACGTTTGCGGTGAAAATGTTTCGCCTTTTTAAGTGTAGCCTACACCAAATTGTGGTTAATCATCATTTAGACAACAGAATCATAGGGTAGTTATAGAACTCATATCCTGTGATGCTTTGCAAACGTACACACATTTCAAACATTTGCAGCCTAACGATAGTTTAACATGGTTCCATATTCATCTGAGAAAAGAAGATGATGATTACTTCCTACCGTTTCCATTGAGTAATTCAACTTTCAAGATGAGAAAACCGTTCTTTTTCGGTAGGCCACACATCGGTTCTGACAGCCCTGCAGCCATAAAAGGAATAGTTCGATATTTTCCACTTCAAGGGATATTCCGCCATTTTTGGAAATAAGCTCATTTTCCACCTCCCCTCGAGCAAAACAATTGATATTTACCTTTTTCCCATTCATCCAGCCATTCTGTGAGTCTGGCGATACAACTTTTAGCTTCAGCCTAGCATAGGCCATAGAAACGGATTAGACCAGTAGCATCTTGCCTGCTAGCATCATGTTTAAAGATGACTAAGGTCCGTTAGTTCACTTGCTTTGGTCCGGACCAATTTTTTTTTCTTTTTCTTTTTTAGTGCGGTTCGTTTTCACACTGATTAATAGCAACCGGACCAGAATTTATAAACAAAAGCACATGTGCTAAGGTCGTTTAACCATTGGCTGGTAAACGTGAAGGCGGGGTGAAGAATAGGAAGCCAAAGTCAAAGTTGGCCCACGTAAATACTATGTTTGCACACTGTACTCGTTATTATCCTAGCAATATAGTTTACAGTTACAGCTTTGCAGAAGTGCTTGAGCGTCAAGACCGTTTGATGCAACATGAGTTTAACAATATCATGCAGCAAAACAGCTGAGAAGAGCTCTCATGTGTGTCCAACATGCTGACAGCAGGCCTACGGAAGACGGAACAGGTAGGAGATGCAAAATCAAATTAGTGTTGCCAAAAAAGCGCTAGCCCACTGCTGCTTACAGCTGTTGTGCGTCATGGAGCTATCCTACATTTCCCATAATGCGCAAAAACTACGGGAGCTCGTCAAATTCAAAAAAGGAAGATTTCTGCAACTGGGTCGGATCGAGGTCGGGCTGCTTTCACACCATAAACGAACCGCACCAGGGTTCGATAGGAACCGCTCCGAGACCACCTCCTCAGCTGGGTCTCGGTCCGCTTGTTTGGTCCGCACCAGAGTTCGAGTGTATTCACACCAGTCAAAAAGGTCCTAACCAAGCAAGAAACAAACCTGAGTTCGTTTTAATCTAACTAAACAAGGCAGGTGTGAATACGCCTTAGGATTTCCAGTAATTTTCCCATTTAAAACGTGTCTCTTCTCAAGTTAGAAAGTGCAATAAGACCAACTGAAAATGAAATCTGGCGCTTGTCTATAGGCTGATTTGACATGGAACTACACTCTCATCTGGCGTAATAATCAAGGCAACTTGCAAACGTACCATGGGCGCAGTGATATCACGCAGCATCTGCAAATAGTCCCCATAGACAACAAGCAGTAGTAGTGCAGAGACCGGGGAATTCAACCAAGCAGTGGAGTAATATCGTGTAGATATGCAATGTAGTAGCAGTAGCAATGTGCAGTGTGTAACCATAGAGATGCAGAAACAGTAATATTATGATAGTAAGTAGCCTGGCAAGCCAAACTATACAGAAATGTATAGTGGGGTCGGACCATTCACAGAGCTGAAGCCTGTGGGTGGGATGAACCGGTGTCTTTCAAAACTACTCTGCACGTAATAGGCCAGCACTTGTGACCAATCATAGCCAGTCGGCAAAACGGTTTTCCCGAAAAGGGTCCTATGTTCCCCCGTTGCAATACATACTGGGGAACATAGGACCCTTTTAGGGAAAACCGGGGAACATAGGACCCTTTTTAAAATTAAGGGGGAAAAGGGGTCCTATGTTCCCCGGTCCCATACAAAATGGGGAACATAGGACCTGGGGAACATAGCTACGCTCCCATTGTTGCAACATGGTCTTACACCCAACTTGTAGAACGAGTTCTGAATTCTGATTGGACAGGCTGACAGGCTTGGCCTTAACGGTGCTACCCTAGACCATCCCACTAGGCAAAAAATATTTGTTGCCGCTAGGGTGCGTCTAGATTTCTAGGCTAGATAGTAAGAGTAGGTGTAGGATGAATAGGCGAACACAGCCAATGGAAAATAGCTCATCTATGTTGTCCCACTCCAGGAGACCCTGGACATGACTCCCCTTCCTCCGGATGCGGCAGAATTTACAAAAAATGCCTAAATCATCTTGCAAGTCATGTGGTGTTAATATGCCCATCCAGCTGCTGGTTAGCCATATTGGTGAATGCAGCCAGGCAAGTATTTAGCGCAGAACCTAACATGTATCATCATACGATAGTACCTTGGGGTTAAATGTAACCGTTTTCTGAGGCTGTTGAATGGTGCACAGGTGGCCTGTTGATTTGGTGTGTTTTAAACAGCCTCAAAAACGGTTACAGTTAACCCCAAAGTACCCATACAACTCTGCCTCACATACACACAGCACTGTTATCTATACTATTACACTGCAGGTAACATGGAAATGTTAAGGATATCGTTATATAATATGTACTTATCAGGGATGCAAACGTGCCTTTTGGCGAAAGCCGCCTTTCTCATGGCTGTCTGGGAACGTTTTCACAAGCAAGGACGTGTCAAGGTGTATTGCAGAGAGAGAGACTATGGCCTGACAGTCTGAACGCAAAGGTGAGGTTTGTGGACCTGGGCTACTAGCACCAGGTGGCCCCTAATTTGGCCTGGCCCAGGCTGGCTCGACGGTTTGAAGCTGACTACTGATTTTAATAATTTAGCTAGCTGCACGAGATAGACTTGCATGCATATTACAAGGACACCGGGTCATGTCATGTAAGGAACATGGTGCTGCAGCAGATAAATGGAAACACAGTCAACATTGCAAAGTGACTTCAACTTTATGGTGAATAAATGTTAGTACTATACTGTTCGCAGCCCATGTTTCACAAGGCGATGCTAGCAAGTTAACAGCGGTTAGCTAACTATGCCAACGTTATTTATTACGAGTCTCCTCTAAGTGACAATCATATTACATTGCGGGCAGTGCTGAGAACAATAACATTGAGTTGATTGTGAGGTTTAATCCATAGATGTGGAGCTTCATTATGGTTTGCTAATAGTGCCTTCATGTGCTATGGTAATTATGGTAAATACCAAAAGCCGACATGAAAAATGCACTAATGCTACATTCACGTGCTATGGAAAAGATGATATTTTCCATTTGTGAACTGGTAGTTACCAGTGTGTTGTGTTCAAGTGCTTTGCTGCCGTACTGTTAGGAAATGAGTAAATTGCCTGTCACTCACGTTAGCTAGCATATTGCTCTGGGTAGGAACACCGAACCATAACAATTTTTTAAAAAGTGTTAAAGCAGTATATTACAATTGTCAATGACACAACATTGTATAGGCAACAAAATATCTGCTAACAGTAACAAAAAACGTTTAGTAGTAAACAATGCTAGGCTACTTCAAGGTCTTGCCAAACCCGGTCGGAAGAGTGAAAACATTCTTGCCACCAATAAATACCTTCAAAACCATTCTCTGTTCATCTTTTAAAGACTGAATACTCGATAGATTCGACAAAACGGTTGAAATAGCTGAATCAATGTCAGCACAAGACTCCTCGCTGCGCCATTGTTGTTTGAATCAGACAGTCACCATTCGGCACTACATCACATCTATGAAATCCCCTCAGGCGATCCTGATGGGTTCATTATTTTTTTGCTCCCTTGAAGGAGTTTGCATTGCCCTCGAGACCCTTGTGTGGAGCTCAGAGAAACGCCTCTGGTGGAGCATGGCAGAACTACAAGGGTCTGGCGAGAGTCAGGCTACAAAAAGGCAACATTATCTTTGCTAATCACTATCTGTGATTTTCACACTCACCGAGATGACGCCAATCTGCACTTGAGTGCTGGGGGAAAGGACTCCTACCTCGTCAATGATGGGGATAATGTCATGCTGGACCGAAGTCATGACTACTACTACCAAGTTCAGGCACAGCTTCACATTGCAAATGCTAAGTACTGTGACTTGGTTGTGTGGAACCGCAATGACGTTTTTGTTGAAAGGACATTTAGGCCTACCTGATGTTGAAATGTGGGAAGATGTGGTTTCAAAAGTGTAGTGCTTTTTTAGAAACTGTATAGGCCTACTTCCAGAAATACTGGGACAACAAGTTAAAAACGTACATGTGTAATACACATTTACTGAAAAGAGATTAAATGCCTTTGAGATGATACATGATGGTTTATTTACAGCAAATAACTCCAATCTTGTCAATCAATGCTAGTGCCTGACCTGGTTTCGTTGCCATGTGCTCTATGGGCATAGCCCTGCTTAGCAGAATCTGATATTTTCTTCTGACTAAACCGATGACTCTCTCAACATGAATGTGCAAATTACGGTAGCTATTTTTTTTAGTTTCTGCCACCTCATACTGTACGCTGACAGTTGTTTTCTCCCCTAGGTATATGCCAGTGGCGGACCGTCAGGGCCTTCAAGGCCTTCTCTGAAGGCCTAACTATTTCCAAACGAATGAAAAATACTAGTGTCGAACGACAAACTCTGAAATAAGCTCATAAATGAGATGTTATCATCATTTAGACAACAGTGGCATACAAAAAATGCCGATAATAGCTTACAGCAGCTGGTTATTAGGTTAACTTTATAACGTTATGACCGGCCATTCGGCGTCTTCTGCCCCATGGCTGCGCGCATGTAGTTTTGTTAGTAAACAGGAAATCTGTGAATTCCTCCCCAGGCACAGGATATGTAAGCAATAAAGCCTTGGGGTGCAAGACTGATCATACATTTTATTTGGTGATGCTTGTAGTTTGACCACGTTTCAGAGGGCTTCTCAATAAAAACTTCAAAACAGTCAACTATCACAGCTACTTTAAATCCAAATGCCTGTCTGAATGCCATTGGCAAAGTAGCTTGAGGTACATTTTGCTCTGGCCAGTCAATTTGAAATTCTAACTTTTCAATAAGTATGTGAATTAGGGGAGAGTGGGGAGAGTTGCTCCACTTTTTACCTTTCCTTTTAGGCCATATCTCAGAGACTGTTCAACATCAGACAGAAAATTATTCACTGTCTGATTCACAGTTGTGGCATACATAAATGGACCTGCCATCAGTGCAGGCTTCATGGGCCCACTGCTTACAGAGCAGACATTGCAACCACACCTCTTTTGGTTTGGAGTAGGTCTCCAAACAAACAATACAAAATGCATCATCTCCCTCTGAGTCGCTTTCCTTTTCTATGTGCTTAATCTTTTGCTTTATCTTTCCTGTTCCAATGCCTCCTTTTCAGGGGTGTCTGTAAGGATGGCTGACTTAGTTTTTCCTCCCGTTTTCCTCCGGTTTTCCTCCCGTCCCATGGTCCAGCTTTGGGGTGAGGTCTGATGGTCTCAGGTGAAAACTCGTGTCCTTGTTGACCAGCAGAGGGAGACAGGTCTGGCAGAGGAGACATGAGTAGGCCTAGGTGGGGGGACTGATATAAACTAGAAATGCAGTTCCAAGGAATTACCAGTGCATGAAAATGCAGAAAAAGTATATAGATGATGTAGATATGGTTACTAAGGTGTAGCTAGGTGGTTGCATAGTGTGAACATGGTGGTTGGCTGGTTGCATAGTTTAATGAAAGTTCATAGTGTGAAGGTAGACAGTTTCAAGTTAAACATTCCAGTTCTAACTTAACTAATGATTTCTAACAGGTATGTTAAAATGTTAACTATGCTAACAATTATAACCAGGTTGATTGGTTTACTTCGCTAATGATTTCTAACAGTTAAGTTAAAAATGCTAACAATATTAACTATGTTAACAATGCTAACCAGGTTGATCAGCTAACTTAAAGGTTGGGTACGGAATTCGCAAAACGGCCGGCAGATTTTGAACATATACAACCTCAAGTCCTGCCCTCCATATGGACGCACATTCATGCACGAACGAGAATTCACATGCCCAGGCTAAATGAAATGCCAGCCTGGCGTCTACAGCACTATGAGCTCTAGTCTCCATACAATCGTTCACATCAACTTCCCCAATTACATTCTTTATTCACCTCCAAAGGGTTGTAGGTAATAGTTCCACAAATCAGACAAGGTAGATGATTTTATAGCCTACATTATGGTAAAAGCACCTTAGTCTACCAGCCCTTTCGTTCGGAAATTCTAAAACAACGATGCATTTTAATACACCAAAATAACATTTGATATAGCCTACTACATTTTTCAGTAGCTATGGGTGTGTATATTTGAACAGAATCTGGTTTGGTTCTTACCAGGGCGTTTATCTTCTGAAATATCCGAGTTTAGTGCTGGCCCGTTGGTTCGCCTATTCCACTGTAGCTCCAAGCGGTTAAGTTTCGGTTTCATGTTTACAACACTCTCGAGTCACGGTAAAATGTAATTTTTGCTACATAGCTTATTTATTGCGTGGGTGATTGAGTTTCCGTAGGTATCCGCTGCCTTAGTTTGTATAGAAATGAAGTGACACATACAACTAGAGGGGAACATTATGGGACGTGCAGTAGGCCTACAGTAGCCTAGTTAGTTTCGTTTCAGCACTGACTCGCGGTCAACAGCTTTCGGGATATGTGCACGAAAGGGTAGCGCGCGCGGCGTGATTCAGTCACGTGACGAGCCGGAGCGGAACTATAGCTGTGACGTGATTCAGTGGGCCAGCTGGAAAACCAGGTGCCAGAGTAAGTGACAGCTAGCTTCTTCACGTGTACAGCACGTCTTCCGTCAACATTACGCGAGACTGTTTGCACTCAGTTCAAAACTTCCGCGAGTATTCACGTGACTGAATCACGTCACAGCTATAGTTCCGCTCCGGCTCGTCACGTGACTAAATTCAAGATGGCTGCAACCGCTAAACTTTCGAAAGTGACTGCCTGACAGTCATGTAAGTAAACAACCAGTGCTTTTTCAAAGTTCTCGATGTCTCGTTTTAAATGTCAGGGCCCTCAGAAGTCTACCAATAAAGTGTGGAGGTACTTTGAGCCTCATTAATGGTGTAAAACAGTGATTTATTTGCACGGCACGCCGATGCCGAGCCACTAACGTTAAAAACCTGGTTTACTATTTCTAAGCTACCGCCGGGTTTCGGAGAACAGCTGACAGCTCGAGATCAGCTCTGAGACAATCGCTCACACTCGGTATCATGTTTCAACACACTTTAAGTCAATATCACACCGGAATTCTCTATTTAACTTAGAAAGACAAACCTCTGAACGAACTCCAGAGTGCAGGCTGCTTCTTCCTGGTATTGGATGTTGAAAACATAATAGCAGCAAAAGAGCACAGCCAACGCAGAGGCGAAATCAGGAAGTTCTTGTGGCTCAATGATGACCTTGCCATCCATAGTTACCATCCACTGTTTTGCCTTAAGAACAGAATCACCTGTAACAAACAAGCAATATCAATTAAACACTTTAAACAATGTGCAACATCACCCAAGATTCAGTATCCAAGAAATGTTAACTAGCCGAGAGCATGAGCAACCGTCACTAACGTCTTATGCATGAGCTCAGCCCTCTCTGTGATGGAAAGCATGCTAACATCACACACTGAAAGTCAATGGGCGAACTCGCTAGCAGTTACACTATATATTCGTTTTACATTAAAATGTAGTTCTGCTTGTTTTTTAACACAACAATTTGAAGGAATTGTGTTAACCTTACTGTCCAGTGTATGCTAACAACTTAATTCACTCTCAGTTTCCCAGTTTTGATGACAAACTTCGCTGGAAGCTAATATTCGTTGGCAGCTTCATTGGGTTGCTAACTAGCTAACTTTATATCAAAGATCCTTCATTACTAAACTCCGCTTTAACCCTCTCTGTTTATGTCGTCAGTTTAACATAACCAACATACACGTTACGTATTAAAACTATTCCCACGCACATTGTAGGAAATGTACATTAATGTGAGAATAAGTTTAGATGCAATGTATGAGTATGTGGTGTTATGCCATAAGACTTAGCTTGTTAAACCGAGCTACTCAGTCCGGCCATTGAAAACAGTTCTACAATGGGACAGTTCTGGCCATTTAAGTTACTCTTAACCTCGGTGATACCGAGATAAATATCAGTCCAAACCACGATTATGCGACTTGACCTTGAGACAGATATATTGGAAAAGGCTAGCTGTAGTCGCTTGAACCTTGCTAAGCTAGCTATGTTATCTTAAATACCCTTTTTCAACCGTCTCTGTCAATAAACCGGAGTTGAAGCGCATTCGGAGGCAAGCACAACAACTTTGGCCTGAGCACAAGGAATTGCGTTAAGATGTGCAAATAGTTACATTTGTTTAATGTGCTTAATGTTTATTTACTCACCAGTTCGTTTCACTGTTGGAACAATCATTCGATTCCGAGAGAGGCAGAAACTTCACACGTAGCAGAAGAGGTAGAGGGGGTGGGGGCTGGGGGGCTAACGGTGGGTTTGAAAATGAATAGGGACGCCTCATGGGGCGAATCAAATTTGGCGATCTCCCAACTTATGCAAATTTGAACCGCTCAGAGCAAATCAGAAGCTTGCGTTGTACACAGAGGCGGGAGTAACAAAAAAAATCCGAAAACAATGGCGGCGGCCCCGGGTCATAACTGGAAATATTAAATGTGAATTGAGGTTTCTTGACTACTTTTAATGGTTTATTTTGATACAATTTATTGTTTAAATGCGACATAAATGTGTTCAGGACACACAGATCATTTAACTAGGGTGACCAGATTTGAGTTTACAAAAAAGAGGACACTTCAGCGGGGGCTCAGTGTATTCACATGGTGACTAGTAATAATGAGCTTTATTGGCCAGCCCAACACTAACAGAAAAACACTGCCTCAAAAGGTTATTTTGAAAACTTGAAAGATTTAAATGTGCAAACAAACTATACATTTGTAGGCTATACAATGTAAAGTATAGTCACAACAATGGTAAAACAAAAATAATAAAAAATAAAACCTAATTGCACAAAATAAGACATTTTTAAAGTTGAAAAGTTGTCCAATGGCTGATACTTTTCAGTCCTCCTCCTAGACTGCTTTGCAGGTCAGTCAGGCACTCAGCTTCGTATTGATCTCAACCGAGACAAAAACATGGAAATTTACGTTTCAATTCGTCAGTGAACTTGCGCTTGAGTTTCGGCCATAGACCTAAAAGAAATTTCGGCATGGCTGAAGATGCCGGATAGCCATGCGCGTTGCCAGCATAGACCTAAAAGAAATGGACAAACAGACTCCGTTGTTCTCAATGGAAGGGGGCTGAAACAAAATTTCCGTCGTACTGCGCAGACTCGTACTCAGTTCGTGACGTTAGCCTGCTGTAACTCGTCTGATAGATCGAAAACCTCTGAAATGGTTAACGTTCGTTTTTCAATATTATTATTATGTGTACTTGCCTCTAGGTAATGCTTTACCATATCAAACAGTAGGTTACCGTAGGCTACACGCATTTTCACTGATCTTGCGAATGACTCTCCGTCATGGTTTTCGTGCAGGCTCACTCAGCTTCTTATCCAAACATTACGGGCGAACGTTAGCTTCCCTACAACAGACATGCTAAAATACTTCTTTACGGGAAACCAACGTAATATACGGGGAAGAAGTGAATTAATTTTGCCTTCGATACCCTATATAGAATACACAGAAGCTATAAGGGAGACAAAGGGCACATGTTACATGAAGTTATGGGATCGCAAAAAAATCTGAAATCTATGGCCGTCCAAGGGAGTTAGCAGAGTGTTGATCACCAGCTCATTTCGTGTTTCTACTTCCGGGAATATGCCTGCCCCCTTGGTTGCCAGTGGTAAACAAGGAAGTGTGCGCTAATGAGGTGAATAGCCAATTAAATGTTTAGGCCGAGAATATCAACCAATGACGGTAGCTCTAAGGTCAGGCTCTACACCTACACTTCAACTCAATGCAAAGCGAACTGTAGGGGGAGGGCATGATTAGGCTACTATGTGAATGAAAGAGAGAGCAATGTAAATTCGGTGAAAACACGTTTGAGGATAGAATAACAAAATCCCGGACGATTCTGAAATTCCGCACGGACACATTTTTAGGTTTCAAAAAGAGGACATGTCCGGGCAAAAGAGGACGTCTGGTCACCCTAGGTTAACGCAAGCTATCTAACGGTAGATTTAGCTTGTTAGCTTGTTGACCCATTATAACCTATTGAAAACACATAGCAACTAAATCGCTAGGACACTGATATGCACTAATATCGTGTTTCTGTACAACATGACTTGTTGTCAACATAAAAACATTAAAACGGATTGTTGTGTGCATGCCACCTGAACATACTTGGGCTAGATAAACCACTGGATATAATCTGAAGCACTAGACTGTCAAAGCTCTAAATTAAAACACATGGAAGATTTTTTTGTATTAATGAATCCTTGTTATTGGTCAATTTTTTCCCGGGATTTTACTACTGTAAATTGACTTACAGTAAGAAAGTACTGTACAGAAGTATCAGTTTCTTACCCACAATCCTTTGCTACAAGCAGCAATGTACTGTATTGGAGTAAACGGTATATTAATGTGTGCATTACAGTAAAATACTGCCACAATCGCGAAAGATCGTTACAGTGCACTTTGTGTCATCTATAGCGTGTATAGTTTTCTGTGAAGGTGTTGTGGGCCGGATTGAAATAGTATGCGGGCTACTTCCAAAGTCAAGTTAGTTTAGGTGTAAGCGCCACCAAAGATCATTAAGGGGCGGAGCAAGATACTTCATGAGAAGCCACTTCCTGGAACCCGAATCGCAAGAGGGGGGGTCAAAATCCCCCTTTATGCAGAGCAGAGGCAGCAACTGTTCCATTGAAGTCTATGGACATAGATCAGAATTTCAACTATATGCTAAAATCTCCATTCTCTTGAGTTAGGAATGTGAATTTTGGGCACGGTTTCATGACCCTCAACCCCTTCTGACCACTTCAGGTACCTTTTTAGCATTTTTGAGCATTCCCGTCTGGAGAAAATCGACTTTATATCAGGTGTGCCCCTCTTGTTTATTCTGCTTATGTTGGCCGGTTGCTACGTACGCTCTACCTTGACAACACATTAGCCAGCTGAACCAAATCCTGATTTGTGCTAACGACGATCAGATGGCGCTGGGGTAACTTAATGAGAGCAGCGACATATTTCCATTATTCCATTGATGTTTTTATTCAATTCCTTGAAATGTATGCTTTGTGTGTGTTACTTCCATATTAGAACTAATAAATGTAGAGGGCTTGAAAGAGCAGCAAGATTATTTTGGAACATCATCAAGCATTGATAATCGAGTGCTTGATTTTGTACACCTGTGGAAAGGGACCTGATGAAACCCATGAATACGTCTGACACGCAATGACGTGCCTCTTTATGCAGAGGAAGTGATCCCCGTTTTGCGCCCATAGACATGAACTACGACGACGTATCTTGCTACGCCTTAAGGATCTTTGGCGCCACGTAATTTGAAAAGTGGGCAATGACATCAATGCTGAGGAGTAAGAGTCAGACCATGTCTCTCGTGGAGAAGAAGGACAATAATGTTTAATTGAACCTAAACAGTGTCCCTGAACCTCACATAGTCTGAGCGAGTTCACATTTAAATTCTTTATTTGCAAATATGTTGCGTTCATTCCAACGTTTTCAGAAAAATATAAGTCTTCAAAAAATGTGTTTTTTACATTTTTTTTTAGTCATGTACAACACTGATAAAGACAAACAGACCAGAAAATTCGGGACACTTTGTGCTCATAGACGATGATCATACATTTCGTCACTGCTACAGTCTCCAGTTGTGCTGGATAAACACATCTCATTACTCAGCTTGTGATTGGTCAACTGTCAAATAAAAATGTGTGGCATAGGGCACTTTTTTCCAAGAAGTTGAGCTTTCCTCAACTTAAAAAAGGCGCTATGAGTTGCAAGAAAAAAATGCTGGCGACATTTAAAAAAAAAAAAAGCTGAGGACTTTTTTGAAAACAAGGTCTACTAGGATTATCATTTATTCAATGTAAACAACCAACAGTGGTTCTCCATTACACTGTAAAAAATAGAACTTGCCTTTAGTACTGCCAAATCACTTTTCTGATTAAACTGAACTCAACTAATCAATTAGTGTAGTAAAACTCATTATAACAAGTTGTCTAAACTAATTTGGCAAATTTCACTAAACAAACTTAAGAAACTAAGTTGATCCAACTTGAATAATTAAGTATCCAGTAGAAGAGAAGTTTCCCAAAGTTCACTGAACTTCTTTATCAAGTTGGCGCAAGCGCATTGTTTCCTAACGTATCCAGGCAATCAATCAGAATTTTTTTGAGAAGGCAGACATCTTTGTAAGCTGAGCAGATACTAAGTTGAGAAGACCACAACAGCATTGTCAATGGTAAGTAAGGCATTTAATTTTATACAATATCCAATTGTTATGATAGTCACAACTTTGTATTAAATGGATGTCATGGACATGATGCGGTGTTGTTGAAATAGTAGCTAATAGGCTAGGCTAGGCTGCTAGCTAAACTTAGCAGCTAGTGGCTAAATTCCTCAACAAGTGATTTCAAAGCAACCCAATAGTATAATTGACCGGTTAGCTATTTGTTTAAAACACGTATGTTCCTAAAATATTCACCTTTATAGAAAGACCTTTGTATATGTTGGATGCCAGCAAGGATAGCTAGCTCACTGTGCTAAACTCCCGCCCAAAGTTTTTAGCAAATACATGCAATGCGATTTTTAATGCAACATATGTCAATTGAATGCAAACACATAAAAACGGCAACTTGTGGAAATAATGCCCCAAGTTCGTCCAACCCCTTAAAATGCTCGTTTGGTGTTTGGGGAGGCTAGCCTATCTTAATATCAACGGAGCACGGACGGAGCCCAGTGCTTTTTTTTTCAGTCGTATGGAAGCCTACAACGTCAGCTACGATAGCTCAACGTCAACGTCAGCTACGTCAGCTACGAGGCTCATTGTGAATTCAAAATCAAGTTGCATGTCTGAAAGACTGATTAGACTCAAAAGTCCCATGAATCATACTCTGTAAAGTGCATTGTGATTAAAGTGAAGCATAACGGTGACTTTGTGATGCATAATTAGGACTAAATTAAGTTATAATGGGAAATTGTGTCCAACATTGTTATTCTTTATCTCCATGTATGTGCAGGTGCAGACATCACAGCAGCAGTAGCGATGGAGGGGCTTCCTGTTTTCCTCAAGGAGGAGTGCTCCTGTCTCTTCAGGAAATGCATGGTATTTCAGCAAATTCAATTGTTTTGGGGGATGTTTTACCTGTATCAGTCGACTTCCACTACCATGGCTAGTCTAGTATACACAGTAGGCTATAGACTTACAGTATACTATGTATACTTATTTTTTGACACAGCACACTGTGCGAAGACGTCTTTTGCACTGGCATTATTTTCCTTCTCTTTACATTTTCTGTCCTGGTCTAGTTTCTATGTAAATTTAGTGATATATTTCTGTGCTTTTCCACCAAGGGCACAGATGCTGTGGAGGATTACATGGAAGACAGAAGACGACCTCACCATGACTATCACCAATATTGCCATCATACTCCAAGAGACTGCTGCTCTACAAGACATTAAGGATATTCCAGCTGCACACATATGTGTATGTGTGTGCGCGTGCGTGCGTGTGTGTGTGTGTGTGCGAGTGCTTGTGTATGGATGCGCTCTGAGTGGTATGCTCAGTGTGTGTGTTCTGACTGTCATGCTCAGTGTTTGTGGTTGTACTGGATACCTCTGACATGATATTGCACAGACTGTTGGCTTGTAGTCAGCCTGTTAGCGCACACACACACACACACGCACACACACACACACACACACACACACACAGTTTATCTACACTTGTTTAACAGACTTGGTTGACTGGGTTTTTGGAGAAAATTAAATAAAAAAACGTTGTTTGATCAATTTGGATTGTTGACTTATTTATTTAGACTTGTTTTTGGTTAAAGTCAATATATTAGTTGGCATTAATAGATATTTCAAGTTGAACTTACTCAAAAAAGCTAGTGAAATGTGTTGACTTGTTGGAAGCACTTGATTCAACTTGAATTTTTGAGTTGTTAACCTACTGTAAATTCACCTTACTTACAATACTGAGTTGGCATTACTAGATATTTCAAGTTAAAAGTACTTGATTCAACTTGAATTTTTGAGTTGCCAATCTACTGTAAGTCCACCTTACTTAGAATACTGAGTTGGAATTACTAGATATTTTAAGTTAAAAGCGCTTGACTGAACTTGAATTTTTGAGTTGCCAACCTACTGTAAGTCCACCTTACTTACAATACTAAGTTGGCATGACTAGATATTTCAAGTTGGGAGCATTAGTTGATTCAACTTGAAATTTTGAGTTATTCACTATCAAGTTGAAATTACTCAAAAAAGCTAGTGAAATGTGTTGACTTTTTTTTTTAAGTAAACTCAGAGAGTTTTTTTTTACAGTGTAGGGTATCATTAAGCCTACTATACTGTACTTTAGACCCAGACTTGTCTCAGAAGAGGAAAACAAACATAATCTCTCCAGTAATTACTGTAGATGTGATAATATTAATGCTGAAAGACAAAACCAAATCTGAATTAGAGTAATTGTATTTGTATTCAATGGCTAATGTAGAATAATTAAGACAAAAACATGGCAGCACAGAGGAAATAAAAAACAAAATGAGGACTTATTCGTCAACTTGACTCAGATGGTCCTAATAAGTTAATAGTAAGCCTTGGGTGCTTTGAAAGGCACTATGTAAGAAATAAAAATGTATTATTATTATTAGTGTAAAACTCAATATACCACAATATTACTGTAACTTGTGATAGCTGTATGGATGGATGCAAAAATATACGTGAAAAAAATAGTGCAGTACCGCAGCCCACAAAATCCTCATGAACATACACACACACAGCAGGAATACAAAGGGTAAAAGGTGATAGGGAAAGAGGTGGGAGGATTTAATTATCACAGCTCTTACACTTAAAAAGACATATCTACAGCCCAATCAGGTGGCATTGGCACTTACTTCTTTTTCTGATGTCAGGTGTGGTAACACATTTGTATTTTTAATGCTTTATGCATCTGTGCCTCTTCCTATTGTCACACTGTGTGTGTGTGTGTGTGTGTGTTGTGTGTGTGTGTGTGTGTGTGTGTGTGTGTGTGTGTGTTCACATGTAAGGCTGCGCACCCACACGTCCAAATGTATGCTCTCAGTAGTGTGAAGGCCATTTTCCCATTCCTCCCTGGACTGGAAGATTATATGCAGTGACCTTGGTGGTCTTAAAAGAGGATACCAAAGGGAGAAAGAAACAAACCTCTTGATTTTGCACACATACACACACACACACACAGAGATACTGCATGCATGTCCACACACACACAGAGATACTCCCATGCATGCATGCACACTATGCATGTCCACACACACACACATACATGCTTTTTACTCATATATTTCAGCATGTGTAATTCACTCTGCCTGTCGTAGCCTACGTCCCTGCATTGCCTGCTGCGTTTGTGAAGAGCGTCATTTGATCCATATCTACAGTATGTGCTTTCAGAACATGCATCTGTGTATGTGTGCACTGTCTCTATTGAGACACCCAGTGCTGATGCTCCAATTTGGCACCTCTTGTCAAGTAACCAGGGGCAAGGCATTGCATCTTGTGGGGTCCACATTATGGAAAGAGAGAGAGAAATAGGGAGACAGAGAGAGAGAGAGAGTGGGGGGAAAGAGAGTGAAGGTAGAGCCTAATTTGTCTTCCTAATCTTACACGGAATAACATTTGCATTCAGCCAGCTGCCCATAATATCGGTTGGCAGTGAGGAGCCCGTGCCCAGGCGCATTACCATTAATCACAATTAAAGGGAGCTTAGCGCGTGTCACATGAATATTTACAGTGTGCTTGGGCCATCACACACAGTAAATTCATAAATCACCCGGCCGGATTAGCAAATTTATGGCTGTTTTATTATTCATGATATGCCTTTTTATGTGCCGTTCATATTTATTCCTCTGCACTCCATGTGCCCGGCTCGCAGTACATAGGACGGACGGGAGACGGGAGGGTGCGGGCTGTGTGGGGGGTCCTGCGGGTTTCAGGAAAACTCAATGGGGGGGGACCTCAGCAGGCTTCCTGTTACTGGACAGGAAGTACACTTGTACACGTCCTTACCCATAATCGTCAGGTAAACTGAGGTGATTAATTTGTCATTAGATGGATGGATATGTCTGCTTCTCCAGAGGTAATCTTTTGTTTTCTATTTCTCTTCTCTCTCTCTCTCTCTCTCTCTCTCTCTCTCTCTCTCTCTCTCTCTCTCTCTCTCTCTCTCATAATAGCCACAGCGCATTAGTGCTTTCAGGAAGTCCAACTCTGCTTCATGTTAAATTGAAATCTTTAGTTTGTAACCTGGAGAGAGTACCGGCCCAGAGGCACACAGAGAATAATAACCCTTTTCAAAACGTACTTCTGCAGCTCTACAGGCTCTCCAGCATTTTAGAAATGGAATGGGTGTAAAAATATCGGCTTCAGTCTGATGTGTTGACCAATGTTCTTTAACTCTTGCTCCTGCCAAGGTTGTGAGAAACTTGGGTGGCATAATTAATGACCAGCTGACCTTTTTTGAGCATGTCGACTCCGTCGCTCAGTCACTCATGCTGCTTTGTACTATTCATTATAAGGCCCTACTTAACTCAATGCACCACCCAGTCCCAGCTTGTGGTAAAGACCATGGTCTTCATCTTTCACCTTGACCTCTTTAACACCCTCCTGATGGGCCTCCTGGCTTATGCGTTGAAACTGCAACAGCTGGTCCAGAACACAGTGGCATGTTTGGTTTTCAAGCAACTAGAGGGCAGTAATGTTACTCTGCTGTTCATTCAGGTGCACAGGCTACCCTTAGCTGCCCACATCAAATTCAAGTCACTAATTATTGGCTACAAAGTGAATGCAGGGTCTCACTTGCTGAAGTGCTCTCAGAAAGGCTTATGTTTCCCCTCAGCTACTGCGTTCCCCCAAGGAACATCGTCTGACGTCCCTCTCTATCTTCAAGAAGACCCGACCCTTCCAAGAGTACCTCATCTCCAAACACGTCTAACAACCCAGCACACTTACACTTCCATTCCTTCATCCTTTCATCCTTATTGCCTCTTCTTCTACCACTATCTCCTTCGATATCACACCTTGACCAGAGCTTATACTTATGCACTATCATCCTCTAGTAGTACTTCTTCTTACCTAAAGCCTCCTTTGTGGTATCGCTTGCATGTTGTTGCTTGTATTTACTCAAGTCGCTTTGGATGGAAGTGTCCGCTAAATTAATAAATGGAATGTAAATCTAAAGTTAGAAGAGCTTATACTGCCCCAGCTGTGGCGCGACTGGCTGGGGCACCTGCACTTTCGATTCCCGGATCCCTCCCCAACTCTCTTACCCATTCACTTCCTGTCACTCTCCACTGTCATTCTATCATTAAAGGCATAAAAAGACCAAAAATATACTTAAAAAAAAAGAAGAGCTTATACTTTGTCTAGGTGACCTGTTACACACACCTCTCTCCCTCTCTCGCTGTCTCTCTTGCCTTTTTCATTTCTCTGTCAACAAGGACAAGTGTATTCCTACAGAGCCCATGTGTTGCTCAAGCAGAAATGGGGGGAAATATCTCCCACATTACAGGGCTCAGAGCCACGGGGGCGATGAATCATCTGCCAGAGAAGGCACTGATATTTTCTTTGTGCCTTGGTGGTGTGTGTGTGTGTGTGTTGGGGGGGTCTTTGTGTACATTGTGGGCCATTTTAGAAATTCTATCATTCAAGAAGATGTTGCCTCTTGCAATGAGGAGCCTCCAATAAAGATTATAAATGTATTTATTGATAGCATTAAATGGACAAAAACATGGAGGAAGAGAAGGAGAAAGGTGGGGGATATGCAACCCTGAACTGATTGCCAACAGTGAAGAAAAATATGATTCATAACAAGCAGGAAAGTCAGACTGAGTGGGTGTGTGTTTGCGCGTGAGAATGTCAGAAAGACAGAGAGATCACTGTGAAAGAAAAGACCTGATTGACAGCAAGGGTTGAGCACAACATGAAAGGAATGCAGGATGATATCATTAATGCCTCACTTAGAGGGGTTATGTCAATCTCGGCCTGTAGGGGGTACTATGTTCCCTTCTGTATCAAACAGTTGGTGTGGATCATTGGTGTGAGTGCGCCATAAAAAAAACTCATAAAGAATAAGAAAGAAGCTTGTTCTGTAAGGCACACTGGTGTATCCCTTTGTGGCGCAAGCACTCCTGCCTGTGTTGTTTGACAGCGGACATCTTCTCCATGAACTTTAATAAAGACTGTATTCCCCTGTTCTGCACGTCTTGTCTCAAAATAATGAAACATATTGATCTGAGACTTACACCTTTGTCAATGCCCTGCCAGTGGACAAGAGGGTGTTTACAATGAAGCTGTCATCCGCGGAGAGACCTGTAGCACCACCTAGTGGTTTCACTGAGTTGCATAAAACACTGAAGGCCACCAGTGTTGCACACAAATGGCTGTGGAATCGATCCCTAGCGTGTCTGTGAACTTTCCTTACTCCATCCATCACTTGGCTTGACTGTAGGACTAACTGTGGCAATCAGAAATCCAGACACAATGCTGAGGGGAAACATTCCCAAAATGTGCTGTTGTTGTAAACGTTCTCAATTATATACTAAACACAAGTATATATACAAGCCTTAATTGGCACCACATATCTCCAAGTGTGTTGAAAGGCATTGGACACTCTAAGACACTAACTGTTTCCTTTAGTTGTTTCTTGGACAGAAGCTACTTAAAGAATGCATTATGATGTTGTTGTTGTGTGTTTGTCAGGTGAATGTCTTTTCTTGTGTTTGGTCTCCACTCTGGGTTAGTCAACCTGCCTGCCACAGTATCTCAGTGAGAAACAAAAACACATTTAGTAGAGGATTAAGGTAGTATCCAGTAACTGGATAACATTAATATTAACATCTTTTAGAACTGTTATTTGTCTGAAAGAAGTTTCTCAAACTAATAAATAATTTGGTAAATTCAGTCAAAGACCAAAAACTGTTTTATTGTTGATTTTGTAATGCTTTGTTATTATTATTATTAGATTATTATGAAAAAGGCTGTCTATACTTAGTTTCCAAATGCCAGTCTTGTGTTACCCGGAAATCTTCACTTTGATCCATATGGAGATACTGTAATGCACTGACCCTCATAAATGTTGGTGTAAGGTGTTGTAACGAATATATTGCTGTTAGGCACCATATGTAGGGCTAGCTTGTAGGATAAGTGATGTTCTTTTTCATCAGGTACTCAGCTGGAGAAGGCTTTTGGTTTCGCTTGTTACCCCTAGACAGAGCTGACCTTACCACCCCATAATACTAATCTCTTCTGTGATATATGGAATGAATGTGGGACATGATTTCTGAGGCCCAGGCTACTGCTCCTGACCAAGTGGCCTTCTCCTCCTGATACAGAAGGCCAGAGGTGGAGATTGTGTTGTGGGCAAATCCCCCATTCAGTTGCTCTTTTCTCTTTTGTGGTCCACAACAAATGATAGCTACTGTAAGTTCTACTGGGACAAGTCGTCATGTAATTCATTCATAACACACTAACCAGTTTTAGCCTAGGAGAAACGCATTGTAGGTCAAGTTGTCATAACGTTCAATCACTTCTCCATAACCAATCATAGATTGGGGGTAAGCCGTATTAGGAAGTCAAGCTGTCCACGCTTGTCAGGAACACTTGGCTCAAAGTAGAGCTGACACGGGAGACCACACTGAATGTAATGTTTATAGAATATGCCGGTTTAATAACGAATGATTTGCAGAAGTCAGTAAGTTGGAAGACAACCAAAAGTGTCAGTATGCATATCAGTATGTATAAGTGTAAAGCAACAAGGTGAATGGGCGAGGACCCCAGCCAGCCTCTAGTCGGCAGGGCGGAGCAGCAGAGAGAGAGGACGGACTAGAAGGTGGTGATTTTAAGCACCCTCCCATCAGCGAGCCAATTAGCACGGCACGGCCCATCTCAACAGCTCCACCTAGAGGCCACAGAGAGCAGCAGCAGCAGTAGACAATGCAGGCTGGATTGCCCACGAAAGCCCAGCCATGCTCCTCACACCCAGCACAGCATAGCCAGATGGGACAAAGCTATTCATTCAGTTAATATGCTGCAAAAAAAATAAAATCTAACCAAGTGCTGATCTAATGCTGATCAAAAAATCTATTTGGTATTGTTTTTAGCATGAAGACACTTACCTACTGTAGCACTCGCTTAAAAGATCTTTTTAAACATATTTTAAGAACCCTTTTACTTGTTGAGTCTAAATTTGGCTTATCATGCAAATTTGTTGGTTTTCAGGATGAGACGTCTTAAAAGAAATCAAACTCTTTTTAAACTGATTCATTTCTCAAATGAGTTTACGAGGAAGCATAAGTAAGTACTGAAAACAATACCAACTACTACTTTGTTCTTGATATAAGATTAAAAAGAATTGGTTAGATTTTATTAGACAAGCAGTTTTTGCAGTGTATAACCAATAAAAAGCCCATGTGTTTTCTTTCAAAAATGCTGCTTCTAATTCACCTCTCTGCTACTTTTAGTACTCTGATTTGACACACCTACCTCTACCCCACTGCCACCAGTTGGTCCCTGTCTTAAGTAGAGGTTACCTTCCTCTGCCGGCAGGATCTGAGATCTCCGCACTGCTTGCTGATTTATGGATGGAGGCCTACGCTACGCCAAAGACTGTTTTAATATTCAGATGGCTATTCACCTGACATTTCTGATATTGTTCACATATCCTTTTCAGAATTAAATTCTTTCATTGCATTTCTGACCCGTGAGTCTTTCTGGTAGAACCTAAATGCTTAGAATTTAGATGCTACAGTACCACAGGCCTGGAAAACCACCAGAGGTGTGACAGGGGGAACTATGAAAACTAGATGTACCACAAAGCGGTACAAAATATGACCGCCACTCAGTCCTGCACATTCTTTTCGCAAAAAATAAATCACGCTGCTCAATTTGTTTCCCCTGCTGCAACTTTTATGGCAACAGATTAAAACGAAAAACAATGGTTCCCAACAAGTGCCATGCACCCCGGTCTTTCAGTGTCCTGGGAATTTGACAGAAATTTGCTCATGTGAATTTTTTTTTAAATAAATCTGACTAAACTATGACCGTGGTGGTCATATTTAACTTGGTGTACCTTCACACCTTTGAATCCCTGGATCCGGGGTACAGACATGCTAATGAAATTGCAGGGTTCAGTATATCTGTGTAGCATTTGTCTAGAGACACCTATGGTGAAATTACACAATGGAAATGAATGTACTGTAGGTAACCTGCTGTTTCATTAAAGACACCTTGTACCATAAATCCTTTTGGTTTTTGGCCAAAGAGAGAAAAATTAAATCCTTTCGGCACCATGGAAACCTGTACATCCAATCAAACCATGATATAGGTTTTAACTCTTGTATTGATCCTCTTAAGCTGCAACACAGAATGCCTCAGTTATTTTTTTCTTATCTGATTGAATGTCTTTGAGCACTACACTGCAAAAAAGAGACTCCTTGGTATTTGGCTAAGAGGAAAGAGATTGAGATGAGACTGACCTAAATAAAGCCATATGTTGTATTGGTTCGGTTTCAGCTATGGTGACTGTTGGTTCTGTCAGCAAGCCACCTATAACGTGGTCTTACAGTGAATTTAGTACTTACAATGAGCACAGATACAGTTAAGAACAAAATTATTCATACCCGGCCCTGACTAATATTGATTTAATGTTGTTTAATGGATATCCTAAATATACAGCCAAACAAGGCAAAAAAAGTGATGGCAAAGAATTGTTTCTAACCGGGATTGCTTCGAAACACTTACAGTATCGCCTAGAATCATTGTGGAGACATGGAGAGGCTTGGAAGGTATTATCAGAACAACTTTGAGAGCCGTGATGGCAAATAAGATGCTTCCATTGATTATTTAATAAGGAAATAATGAATAATTTTGGACATGCCACTTCGCCAAAAATGTAAAAAAAATAATTAACAAAGATGAAAACACTTATTTTTCTGATGCCATGTTTCTACCACATTGTTTTACAACCTTTTCACATGTGGCAGTGTCATTTTCATTCAGAACAAATTGAACTTGGGCAAGAGAAGACCAACATTAAATCAATATTTGCCAGTAGTATGAATCATTTTGTTCCTACTGTAATATAAATTATAAACAGTGTTTTCCTGACTGCACATAGAGCTTCTTTTTATCATCATGACAGAGTTATTGTCATGCACTGTTCTATGGGTGTAAACGGCTCTTGCGCATCATGGATATGTTCACTGAATTATGAAAATAGATAGTGTGTTAGTCATATGGTGCGTGTGTGTGTGTGTGTGTGTCTGTCTGTCTGTCTGTCTGTCTGTCTGTCTGTCTGTCTGTGTTTGTGTGTGTGTGTGTGTGTGTGTGTGTGTGTGTGTGTGTGTGCATGTATACCAAATGTGCATCCCATGTCTGTCTGTTCTGTTCTCCTTCGTTTTTTTTTCTCTCTACCCTTTCTACCTTTGTAGATGAGTTGGCATACTTGTACAGACCAACCTGCTTTTTAATGACGTGCCAAATGCTTTTACAAAGATCGGTGGAATGGAAAAAGACTTAGGAGACTTCCTCTTTGCCTGAGATATGAATCAGTTAGCTCCATGCTAAACATCTCTAGACAATAAAAGTTGTCTTGGGATGTGGCATAAATTGGGCACTCATCCAGGATTTGCTTGTGGGACAGAGAGATATTTTCTGGGTCATACCAAGTGAGTGAGTAACATTCTTTGAAAAAGTAGTGTTATCCTGATACAGTATGTTGCATTGAATACAAGCTACCTATCACAGTACTAAGGTTGTGTAATTCCTGAGCATCTGTAAAGAACCTGTCATCATAACATTTAGCATTTTAAGACATGTCTTCGTGTTTTAAATTAAATAGATTATGATGGTGATGATAAATAATATAAGGTACTTCACCAGAACAGAGGAGAGCGGATGGAGGAAGTAGGCCTTCAAACCTTTAAACTTTCTGAAGTGGGGGGTGCTGTGGCGCAGCAGGCTACAGCGCCCGTGCCATTTACGGGTCCGAGTGCCCACGGGGACCCAGGTTCGAATCCGGCCTGCGGTCATATCCCAATCCCACCCCCATCTCTCTCTCCCACTTGTTTCCTGTCTACCTCTTCACTGTTCTATACTAATAAAGGCAAAAAAGGCCAAAAAATATACTTTAAAAAAAAAAAAACTTTCTGAAGTGGATGTGAGAGCAGCTTCTGATACCAGTGAATAAAAGAGCTGTTGTGTCACTTACAATTAGGCCACTGGGTGTCACTAAACTGTAGGAAATTACACAAACCCAGGCTACCATGGCAGGCAGGCAAAAGACCCACGGCACATTTTAACAGTTAAATTAGCACAGCAAACAGTGTTCCTACCGTAAGGCTCTTTATTTATTATTAATTGGTATTTTGGAGCTTTTTTGTCTTTATTCAGATAGGGCAGTGAAGAAAGATGGACAGGTGTAGTGATCACTGGACAGAACCTAAGGGAGCATTGGTCCACATTGGCTCTAGGCACTGTAGTGTGTTTGAGTGTGCAAAAATGATTGAACTCAAGCAAGATACACTCTTGGAAAAAAAGGTGAACCAAAAACCATGCTGCATACAGTATATGGCACCCCTAAATGGTTCTTTAAACCATTTTGAATGGTTCATCAAAGGAGCCCATAAGGTTTTTTAAAGCCTGCATGGTCCTATATAGCACCACAAGAACCCTTTTTTTAAGAGTGATAGGTAGTGTATCAGGTGGTATGTAACATGTATAACAATAATGTTCACATACCGGTCAAGTCATATAAACTAGAGTCGTGGCTGAAAGTGTTGGCACCCCATGCTAAAGTTGACTAAAAAGAGGAATATAAAATCATCTTTTGGAAATTGATCTTAATGCCTTAAGTAATAAAATGAGCGAATATCCAACTTTTAAGGACTCCAGTTTTCTTTGTGAATGAATAATGTATCATAAACAAATAAATGTTTAAAGGTCAAGGGAACTTTATCAGGATGCATAGTGTCCGGGATACATGAAATAAGTGGCATTTAAAAATAAAAATAAAAATCTGCCTGCCTCTATGGGAATTGAACACATAGGGTTACATAGGGGTGCCAATACTTATGAGAAAACATTTGTTTATTTACGATACATTAATCACTCACAAAGAAAATGTGTGCCCTTAAAGAGACCCTATGCAACTTTTTCATAGTCATAAAATCGCTCAGAAATCGTTGTTTTGCTTGACTGACCAGTTTCATCGAAAACAGTAATATTTCCTCCCGCCCCCAGTGTCCCTATCCGCTATTGCAACCTTGCAGTTTCTGCAGGAGACGATCGTTCCTTGTTTACATCTGGAAGTCTGAGACGTGTAAGGAACAAGAAGAACCACGCTTGCAATTTATATTTATATATATAGCCTACATATATATAAATATACACGCTAAAGCTGTCGGGGAAGCTCTGCAGAGAAATATGCAAGCATAAAACGAGCGAAAACTAAAAACGAAACCGAAACCAGAGATGAAATCGCCAATCCTGCATAGTTCCTCTTTAAAGGTTGGATATTTCAAGATAAGCACACCTCTCTAAATCTTACCAAAGAAACTGAATTTGTCTATCAAAAAAATAATGCATAATCCCATGATGTACAAAACAAGATAATTGAATTTGTTACTTTCAAAGGTGCATGTTGTACAAGGTTTTCCATTGAAAACTTTTATAAGATTATGATTCTTATGGTTTACATAACATCCATTTGTATTTTTTTAGCCACTATTCCCTACTGAGAATTTGGCTACTATGAACATGTTATTATACTGTTATGTACTGCAAGGTCATAGGCTTGACACAATTATACTATCAGATCAAGTTATTTAAACACATTGCTATAAATTTCAGCAATAATGACACATTGACGACAAACCATTGGCTTATTTGTTTATTATTTTTGGCATTCCATGGTTTCGAATGTGTATGACATTCACTGACAAATTGTCACTCCTTTATCAAGGCGTTCAAATGCACAGTTGCTATAGTGACATTCAGCCAGAAACAATGACTTCTATGGCAACAGAACGATTAACCACCACAAGTCAAAGTTGTAGCATCAATGACTATGCAACAGCCTTTTCAGTGATCGGTGATTCAGCAAAGAAGAAAAAGAACAAAACAAGAATGCATACTGCTTCTCAGCAAATTCTGACAAGCATTTTTGTGTCATTATACATTCGTTTATTTCCAGTGCAAGTAATTAAAAGAAATAAAAAACAAGTATAGAATTAATATGAATAAAAGAAAAACCACTCTTCTCAAACAAATCGAAACACACTCTTTTGCATTTTTTAAGGAGAGCTGCATTGATCAACATAGTAAATAAAATCTTCTAATTCTAAAACAGTATAGTGCAATTTCTTTTGATAGTTCATCATACATGTTGTTACTAATTGTTCACCACGCATATCTTACAGTTTGTTTCTAGCCATACATTCCAATGGTCACCGTCGTATTGCTTCCACACAATACCTCACAAATCTGTAATTGAACAGTATTGCACTTTGAGTTTGCGAAAACGAGAGATCTCAGGTAACGCTACAGTAGTTCTTGTGAGATCTCGGATAGTTCTCATGCTATATCTGCTAGAGACAGTGGCAGATTCTAGCAGCTCAGTAGCATCTCAGCCTGTTTGAAATAGATGTGTGAGTATTTAAGATGTAACACAAAAATGGCCCTGTTTACATGGATATAGTAGTTTTCTCTTTTTTGTGTGTGTGTGTGTGTGTGTGTGTGTGTGTGTCAGATTGAATGAACCACTAATAATGTTTAATTGAATCAATGATTGGATAATTGGATATATTGTTCTCATGAATATGCAAATGTGGTAAATTCCTTTATCTTCTGAGGATTGGTCAGTACAATGTAGTTCAAAAGTGTTCAGATAGATGGCAATGAAAAGCTATTTTATTCTACCTCAGAATGAGAATCATTGAACTTATGGAAATTGCATTCATTTGCTTTGAAGCATAAAAGAAGAGGCAAAGTTTAGTGATATAATTGATATAACTAAGTGTTACCTACATCTCCCCCCACACTACACCAGCAACTGAGTGTAACAGTGTGGCTCCAAAAACAAATATTCAATTTCCAATATCTTGGACCACATGAATTTAGTAGGCCAACCAACATTTTGCTGCGCCACAATCATGCCTGAAGTTGCCCCTGTCTCCTTACATATAAGCTTGAAAGGAATGGGTGTTAAACAAAATGTTTGGTCATGAAGTTGCTCCTACACACCTATCTGGCCCACCCACCATCACCAATGAAGGCAGTACATAGTATTTTGGCAGTATATCACCATAGACAACTGTGTAAATAAAAGGCTAGAGTTACCTAAGTGCCCAAAGAGCACTGAGTGCATCAAGAGATGGTTCTTTGGTAAGTTGTGACACAACATTGTGCAAATAAAGCAGTGCATGGATTGTTCCTCATAGGATCTTTTTTTTTTCTCTCTATGAAAGTTCAATCACTTGTCATCCCATAATCTCTCTCATAATAAAACATACAAAGATAAGTCAAGCCATTATACTTTTCATTCAATAAATACTGTAATACAAATATAGTTCATGTGTGTTTGTGTGTGTGTGTGTGTGTTTGTCAATAAAATATACTGTAAATGATAATGATTGATAACAACTAATTATTTGAAGGAAAATTCCATTTTCACAAGCTGAAACTCACACAGATATTAAACTGCATGCAAACTTGAGCCACCATGACACGATGCATTAATCAGCATACAGCTCCCACTGTAATGGCAAACGATGTGTTTGTCCTGAGACATGACTCTGAGCAGACCTTACCGATGATGGGAGAAAGGTGCTCGTGTGCCACACCTGTACAGGTGATACTGTGAAGGATCCTCAAGGCTAACATGTGAAAGTCTTCTCAAAAAAAAAAAAAAATCATCAATTATAGATGATAATGAGGAAGATGATTGATGATGATGATGATGATGATGATAGTGTTGTTTATGATGATAAAGATGTCGCTGATCATTCCTTGAGCCAAGGTCTTGAGTCAGTGCCATTATAAAACTGACCAGGAGCTGTCCACGTTCTTGATCTGTTGTCCTGAATAGAGGAAGTGTTCTGGTCGTAAGGAACGGCTCTGGGTATCCAATCTGAACAGTTCTGTTGTGTTCCCATGTGAGGTCTTATATCCACAGCAGTGTGCACCGTGAAGCCATCAAGTCAGGCTCATTAGTACGCTGGGCCTGGAAATATGAAACCAAACCACAATCCACAGTCTTTTACCCCGCTTATTTGGTGCAGAAAGAAAATAGAAAAGAGATAGCTAGAAAGAAAGGTCAAACCATCTATCAATAAAAAAAAGTACACTCTTAAAAAAAAGGGTTCTTGGGGTGCTATATAGAGCCATGCAGGTTTTAAAGAACCATTAGCGGTTCCCTTGATGAGCCCTTCAAAATGGTTTAAAGAACCATTTAGGGGTGCCATATGTAAAGCATGTAATAGAACAATTTGTGGTTCAATATAGCACCTTTTTTTCTAAGAGTGTAAGATGGAAAAAAAAACTGTGAGAGATTTTTTTTTCTCACCAAGTTTTTCTCCATGTTGGTTGTTGCCTGGAGACGAGTGTTTTCCCTTACTGCTGTTCCTCACAGCCAGCGCTGCTGTATGCGTCCTCCTCCTGCGCCTGGAACATGTACTGCAATGGGAGCGACAGGTCTCAGCTACAGCACAGCATCATGGCTATGGCTATGGCTATGGTTATGGTTATTTAGCAGACGCCTTTGTCCAAAGCGACATACAGATAAATAGCAATACAAATTAAATAACAGTGAACAATTACAAAATAGGGAGAATAGCAATATTATCAATAAAACAATCATTTAAGCACTAATCTAATGATCATACCTCAATCACTCAAATTCAGACACTGTGCGTTAAGAGTTTCAAATACCATCATGTAGTTTTAAGTGTATGTGACTTTCCCACTCTTCCGAGCACTCAAAACGCATCACTGCATTTCGTTGTCTTTGTACTTGTATTCTGCACAATGACAATAAAGTTGAATCTAATCTAATCTAGTTGCCTTGTCACGCCGCACAGTCACCCAGTCTCACACTCATACACCAATGGCGGAGGCTGCCATGCAAGGTGCCAACCTGCACATCGAGAGCAGTTTGGGGTTCAGTGTCTCACTCAAGGACACTTCGGCAGAGTCAGGAGAGGTTGGGATCGATCCGGCAGCCCTCCGGTTGTTGGATGACTCCATACCTCCTAAGCCCACTGCTGCCCATTTACCATTTAGTTACTGATGTAAATCTTGTCAATTCTGACTGAATAATTTCACATAACAGCAAAGTCATAGATACTCATAGACGGAATGCTATTACTACTATTACAACAGCTACCACAGTAACAGTGAAGAAATTACAGAATGATCAGGAGTCGATCTGATCGAACCATAAAATGTTGTATCACACAACTGTTTTTACATTAAACTTGAATTTACTAGAAGCCATTATCAGTCCTTGTGTGTACTTGTAAAATTTCACAATTAGAAAAGCCAATACTACACTGTTGCCCAGTTATCCACTAAAGTTAGCATGAGATGTACCGTCTTTCTTCAATACCATAAATTGCCAAAACTCACAGATTTCAGGTTGGACTCCATGTCTGTGAAGTTCCACTCAGTCAGGGGAAGACTGAAATTAAATGGCTGGAAAGAGAAAGATAAAAACAGTGGTTTAAATCGTAGGAATTGACCGTGTCAACTGTGAATGTATTCTGAGTACAAATGTTAGGAAAGGAAATGAGAGGAAATTCTTCTGAGTACAATTGTTAGGAAAGGAAATGAGAGGAAAAGAAAAGCATTTTGACATACGAACAGTAAAACAACAGTTTGAAACAAATCTGTGTTGTTACAGTGCTGAGCTGTAGACATTAGTGTTAGTTGCTACAAATACAATACCAAAATGTAGAACAGATCTAGTGCTGAATCTGTGTAGTATTTTTGGCATCAAGACACTATGACATGTTACTATTTTTGTCCTGTCAAGTCGTGTGTGTGTGTGTGTGTGTGTGTGTGTGTGTGTGTGTGTGTGTGTGTGTGTGTGTGTGTGTGTGTGTGTGTGTGTGTGTGTGTGTGTGTGTGTGTGTGTGTGTGTGTGTGGTGTGTGTGTGTGTGTGTGTGTGTGAGTGTGCCTGCATGCCTGCATGCCTGCCTGCCTGTGTGTGTGTGTGTATGTGTGTGTGTGTGTGTGTGTGTGTGTGTGTGTATGTGTGTGCTTGCATGCGTACGTGCGTGTGCCTGTGTGCCTGTGTGTGTGTGTGTGTGTGTGTGTACTCACGTCCATGGTGGTGGTGGCTGCACTGGGCTCCAGACTCTGCTGGTGGTTCCGGAGGAGCATCTGTAGATCCTCCAGACTCATGTCCACACTCTCCACACCCTCAGCTACCTCAGGCCTGAGACACAAACACACACACACACACACACACACACACACAACATGTCAGTGTAGTAGCTTTACTACTTAAGAAACTTAAGTCTTCATGACCTTATTGAGTCTAATGTCTTTGCTGCTCAGACATGTGAAAATGTAATGTTCCCCATACTGTCTCTGCTTCCGCCATCTTGGGTTTTAATGTTATGTTCACCATACTCTTGTCTCTGCTTCTGCCATCTTGGGTTTTAATTGGAAACAGGTGTCCTCCCTTCGTGAGGAATCACACCAGAGCAGCTGGTGTCTAAACAAGGTCAACAGCAAAGAGACCGAAGACTAGAGCAGCACCGATGTTGCCGCACAAGAAACAGGATAAAAATATATATGCTATATTCCACTCACTTCACTTTTATACTTGATATTTAGGTCAAATCCCCTGACCACCTTAGTATTCTGATATTGGGTGTGGTCCGTTTCTTTGGATTTATGACTTGCTCTGCCATTTCACCTCTAGGGGGTGCTACAGCTAAACAGGAAGTGAGGACACACGTCTGTAAGGTAATGCAGTTTTGTCTTTTTACCACAAGATGGCATTGCAGCTTGCTAATATGTTTATATTACTTTACTGTAAACACCTTCACGACTTTGTCTCACCTGACCCAAAGCCATCGATATCTCAAAGTTGCGACACCGCCGTTGACTCCCGTGAACAAACAATGGCGGCACTTCCGGGAACTATTCCATTGAGAATGAATGAATATAATACGACTTTTCTACATGACTTATAGTCGTGTGCATAATAATGCATTTTCATTGAGTAATGTATATGTATGTGGAAATGCAGTTTATGGTAATTTTCATCGAGTATTCATCGTAAATATTAATGCGATCGCTGCTGTCAATCCCGTAGTAAACCAGGGACCGAGGGAACTACTGAGTCGACCCACTAACCACGTGACCGCTCTAATCTGGCTTTAACATGGAAGTCAACGGCTGTCGCAACTTTGAGATATCGATGGCTTTGACCTGACCATGTTTAATGATGTAGAATTGTTCATGTGCTTATTTCCAAGTGTATTCTTGTTTTCTTAATTATTTGATCTGATCTGATCTTATCTTTACTACATTTCAGCTTTCACTCTAATCTGTAGTTTGAGCATTAACACAGACCATGTCTTTGCATGCCCATTGTCCTACATGTGTGTGTATACAGTACATTGACTATAAACGATCATTGAGTTGTATACTCACATGTTCATACTTTACCTGAGTATGATTGTGTGTGTGTGTGTGTGTGTGTGTGTGTGTGTGTGTGTGTGGGTGTGTGTGTGTTTGTCCTACCTCTCCATCATCGGCCTCTTAGCCCTCCTCTCTACTGGACCTGATCCTCGACCCTCCAGGACGGACTGTACCATAGCAACGGGCAGGACTGGGGGCTCGGCACACACCTCGCAAGAACCGAGGGCCACACCCTCCCGGCGACCCCTGACCTCAGGGCTCACTGGCTCCTCCTTAATGAGCATCATGCACTTCTCCCTGTGGAGTTGGACATCAGGCAGCCATCAGCAATCACCGCAAAGCACCACGAGTCACACACTCATTTATGAGGTGCACATGGAGCTGGACTTTGAATGTTGTGTAGTAGTTTATCATATATTCACAAATTGTATTTCTCCACAGACAAAATTGTTAATTATTTTTCAACTAAAGCCTACCTTACACTGACAAGATTTGGGAAAGATTCTTGAAAAATGTTGGTCTTTTGAGTAAAGCTTGAATGAGGGGATAATTAGTTAAAAGACTATAATATTTCAAGAATCTTTCCCAAATCTTGTCAGTGTAAGGTAGGCTTCAAGATGCTTTATAAACATCCAGATCGGATCAGTTTTCAGGATAAATTCGAGGTTAAT
>NC_085003.1:31191189-31218689 GCF_963854185.1 Sardina pilchardus
CTCCTTCCTGGTACTCAAGCAATGTGGTACTCTGGCAATGCAAATCAGACTGATCCAACATTAAGGGCTAGGGCTCCCATGATTCTTTGATGGAAATCAATCTTCACTTCCTGGAATAACTTGGATGATGGTGCCACTGCGATAAACACTGATAAACAACAAACCCCATGCATCTGTCCTGTTGCTGATAAGGGTTCCACTTATAAGGGCTTATAAGGGCTTAGAACCGTTCCATAGAGCTTATAGAACATGGTGTTGACATTGAGTATGAAAGCTAATAAATATTCTTTGCTCCATATTGTACTTCCAATTGTAATGTTGCTATCGGCATGTTTTGTATAATCTGCTTCCTCAGATACACACTGAGGAAGGCAGAACACCGAAACGCGTCTGTGTGAATAAATGGTGATTATGCATAGTGCAGCCTTTTTTCTTTGTTTTTCAATGATAGTTTATACTTTGGTCAGCACTCTAAAAAACGTTATAAGTCTTGTTTGAAGCCTGCACCTACCCTTACGAACTTGTATAATCTGCTACATTTTGTATAGCCACGCAATACATCCAGCTATCAGTTAAACTATTCATTCACAAAACAGATTTTATTTTTCCACAGATAAATGTCCACAGATCCAAAGGGTTGGCTGTGTCGATTTAGAATGCACAGTACTCGAGATCCCCATGCCTCAGAAACAGTTCTATGCAGGAGTCAGAGCTGGTTATTTTTTCTTAAGATATTCTTCCTGACAAATCTAATCTACCAGAATGTGTCAGAATAATCAGATGATTTTAAGTAAAACATCTGTGGTCGGCTTTATAGAGATAGACTGATGGTATCTTTCGTTGAGAATAGTGGAATAGAAGACGCACAAAGTTAATATTGAAGCCACCTCTTGGCCTGCCAATATGAGATCCCTTACAAGGCCTTTCCCCATCTCTCTCTGTCTTGACGTGTCCCTAGCAGGATATGACCCAAGCCCACAATGGTGGACGACTCATACTCTGCGTCCTCCTGTTTCCTCCATCACACTGATGGCTCAGTGATGACAGCGCACTAAGTCCTCTGAGACAGACACACACACACACACACACACACACACACACACACACGCAGGTGCTCTCTGCAACTCACACATGTTGAGTTGGCGTACAAAGCTCGCCATGTTGTTGTGCTTGAAGTATTTGGGCAGCACCTCCTTGGCAAACCTTCCCTGGTCGAAAACATGAAAACTGGTGCCAGTCTGCAAAGACATAAAACAAACACAACACTAGGATTAGCATTATATAAGCTATTCCTCCTGTGAGACTATCCCTGTGCTCATTCTGTTTACTCTGTATAAGATCAACTCAATCACAAATATCAAGGCAATGGTAGACTGTACTGTACAGTGAAAGGAGAGAGAGGGGAAAACTTCTCCACTTCACAAGATTTCCTTTTAGAGAAATTGGGTAATTTCAGCTAAAGACTTCAAATGAAGCACATATAGCAGCTCGAGCCTATCTGACAAAACACACAAAAAGATCTGACCTTAACATCTGATTGATTTTAGGTCCATGTAAATGTCCCATGGCATACAGTATCAGGGAAATGGAAACACTCTTTAGTTAAGTATGGCTCCCTCTTATTAGCACTTATTATTGTTTTACAGTGCTTCAATATATTGCATGCTGAGTATAATGGTTAGATGGTTAACAGTTTCCAGATGACACACAATCTTGTTGGTGGATGAAAGGTTATTTCATTTGTGAACAAGCACTTGAGGAAATAGAAAATGATCTCCTGGAAATGATGTCCTTTGATTCTCCTCTCTATCTCTCTCTCTCTCTCTCTCTCTAAAACATGGATTGCTACCCACCCTAACTGTCTAACTGTTCCTGTATACCAGTAACTCGACACGGAGGCTGCACATCTTAGATGAGATCAGAGGCTCCAGCTTTAAGAGGCCTCCATTTTGTGGTGAAACCTCAGCTCTCTGGAGCTCTGCTAAACCAAACGCTAATCTATGGGCTCTGAAACACCAGCCAATGAAATCCATCAAGTCCAGTAGCATAGCTCAGTTTGTGGATATATATCAGATTTCCCCTCAATTACATGAAACAATGAAGGCCAAAGGTATGTCAAAACAAACCCACATACACTCACACACATACACATATACATTTGACCCATGTCTTAAACACACATACACTCACACACATACACATACATTTGACCCATGTCTTAGATCTGCACTGTATTTCAACCCAATCCACAAACACACATACTGTACACTCACACACATACACACATACAGTACATTTGACCCATGTCTTATATGTATTTCATCCCAATCCACAATACTGAGCATAAGTTATGGATCTGCCCTTGACAGTGTAAGACCTATCGTCGTTATCATCATCAACACGCTGGAAGCTGGGCCTATTCGGAGAGAGCAGGCAGGCTGTGCTGGTCAGAGTGAGGACCATGGCTTACCGCGCTCCAGCAGATCAGGTGGTTGGTCTCGGGGTCTTCCACCAGGGTCCAGAGCTTGGTGAGGAAGGCAGGGACGTTGCTGGCGTATCCTCCGTCCACACCTACAGAGCCGGGGGACTCCTGCATGCTTGAGCTCGCCGCTGGGGGAGGGTCGGCCTCGGTCGTCGTGGTCGGTCGCTGGCAGATGGACGATGCTGGTGACGGTGGCGGTGGTGGTGGTGGTGGTGGTGGTGTGAGAGTGTGTGTGTGTCTGGTTCACGTGTCCTACTCCATCATGGCAGCCTCAAAAGCCCTTCACTGCTTTACTGCCACCCCTCTGTTCTCTCCTTTACCCCTCTCTCTTCCTTTCTCTTCCCCTATCTCTCTCTCACTCTTTTCCTCTCTCTCTCTCTCTGTCTCTGTCTCTCTCTCTTCCTTTTTTTTCTCTCTCTCTCTCTCTCTCTCTCTCTCTCTCTCTCTCTCTCTTCCTCTCTCTGTGTCAGGCAGCCTCAGTGGGCATCTCCTCTGGTCATATCATCCCGTGTCATGGCTACAGCCCAGCGTCAGCATAAAACAGGCCCCCTGCTCCAGCGCCATGCTCAACCGCTGGCCCGAACAAAAGAGCCTGCTGGGGGGAACAATGCGGCCAATCACAAAGCCTAGAATAATACCTCACTGTTACGCCCAAAAACCACACAATGCCACGGCACTGACCCTCAGCTGAAAGACTGAGTGTTTTATGCAGATCTCTGTGTTTATCTGAGTCAGTGGTCAGTTTGTGTGTGTGTGTGCGTGTGTGTGTGTGTGTGTGTGTGTGTGTGTGTGTGTGTGTGTGTGTGTGTGAGACAGATAGAGAAAGTGTGTAAGTGTGTGTGTGTGTGTGTGTGTGTGTGTGTGTGTGTGTGAGAGAGAGAGAGAGTGTCTGTGTGTGTGTGTTTGTGTGAAAGAGAGAGAGGGAGAGGCAGAGAGTTAGAAGCAAGGGAGAGAAAAGAGGGAGAGAGTGAGAAAGACAGAAAAAGAGGGAGAGTGTGTGTATGTGTGTGTGTGTGAGAGAGAGAGAGAGAAAGAGAGCGAAGAAAAACACAGAGAGAGAGTGTGTGTGTGTGTGTGTGTGTGTGTGTGTGTCTGTGTGTGTGTGTGTGTGTGTGTGTGTGTGTGTGTGCCTCTTCCATTTTTGTTTTAACATGTCACTTTGATTATGATTCTGCTGCCCTCAGAATAAGGTGAGTTGAGTTGACAGCAGTAACAGGCTTTGAGGCTTCGCTCCTTATAAATAAACCAGCTATTTTTCAAATTCATCTTCTTTACTTACTCCGTATAAGCACAACATCTACAGTTTCAGTTCCAAACGTGGTCCATCACTGTCAAGAGTTTTTATACGCTAAACATAAATAGATGACATGAGGTTTGTCATATGTGTACCATATAGATGTGGTCAGACAACAAAATTATATTGGAACCATGTACTACTGAATATACCTCAACAATAAACACTGTTTCTGAAACACTCCTGAAACTTTTAGATTCTATTGATGTCTGTTGTTTGATGTTTGAGTTCAAACCCCAGCAGACTGGGTTGCTTATCTTCAAAAAGCTGAACTGTGTCAGTGTCAGTGTATTTTCCTCTCTCACCGATCGCATCATACACAAGCAGTTGGAAGACTAGCAAGAAACTGTGTATACGCACCCCTTCCAGGTTAGGAGATAGATCAGATCATTCTACTGTATTACAGACCTTGATGGGGTAGTCTGGGGAACAAAGCTATGCTAATAGTCATATGTTATGTATCTCTGTTTCCATGTTTCATATAGATTGTGGAGGAGGCATTGGTGTAACCTACTTCAAAGGAATGCCATTAAGAATGTTCTGGGTCAGCTGAGGTAAAGGTGGAGATGAAGTTGTGTAATGAATTAGTTATTATAATGAAATGGCAATGCACTGAAGGTCTAATTCCAGATTAGGAAAGGACTAAATCTTCTGCTGAAGGCAATTAACAAAGAACAAACCTAGCAAACAACAGATGTCTTCATCTGTATGATTTCAAGTGACAGTAGCGCCATCTGGTGGATGGTTAAGACAGATGTTGTTTCTGTGAGCAGGGTGTGTGTGTGTGACACAAACAAACACCAATGTGCCTTAGACCTGTGGGTGTGCTTCACCTAGGGGCATATGGAAATCACAAGAGTTCTTCCAGGTCAAAGTCTCATTTTTAATTGGATAAAAATGTGATGCATGCAGACTTAAACTTGTTGGCCTGCATTTACATACAGAACACTGTAAGGGACCTCTGGTGCAGACAACAGAGACTATCACAAGGGGACCTTGAGCTGTGATTTGCATCAGTGTGTTGATACTTCCTGGATCTTCTACTCTGTTCTGTATCTTCACAGAAGTAGGCCTACTTATGATTTTAGACCCAAAGCAGACTAGAGAGGTTTATACACATTATTTATGTACTTTTATGTTACGTTTAAACACTATTTATAAAGGCACAGCTCATTTTACATTGTCAGGAACAATGTGTTACTGCGTCAGCAGAATGCTAAATTCTGTGAAAAGGTGGCTATGTTGATGAACTACACCACAGCACTGTATTCATAGACCTTCAGCCTAACCTGCTTCTCTCAAATCAAGGGAGCAGCTAGACATGTTAGGCCCTTTGAAAGAACATGACAACATGTCCAACCCCAGTGTTACAGTAATGGTAATGTTGTTGATTATGTTTGGGCAGGGCCCTTGGAACTGTTCCAACATCCCTAATCTAGTTATTTTGAACCACACTAATACAGTGATATTCTCAAACACTGATTTTGTGCATCATACTCTGTCATACGTTTTGTAACACTGTCAAAATAATCACATTACTGTAAAACAGACACAGTGATATGTTAGTTTCATATGCACATATATAAGGACAACAGCAGTCGAATCAGGTGTTGTCGTTTGGAAGATATTGCATATAAACTAGGTTAAAAATAACCATCTAACCATCTAATGTATGGCATAACAACACAGAAGGCTGTATTTTAACTAAATTCATAGAAAGTAAAATCACTGGGCTGGAGGCCGTAGGCCTAACTGTCAAATGGACAAGGTCAGCATCAGCTCACAAAGGCTGGCGCATCACACTGACTCTAAATGCAGATTTCACAGTACTTGCGGGCCACCGTGTCATAGGGTAAAGTAGCAGATTTTCATTGGACCTAATCAAATAAAGATAAAATGCTTTCCAGCAGGACTCAGCCTTCATAAGTCGACACTTTGCACTGGCCATAAATCATGTAATCCCATCACTGCGCTTGTCAACTAAAGAGGAAATCCTGGAAAGAGGAGGAATGGGGATTTAGTGGCGCGCTGCGCTGCGCTCATGGCCGCCAGGACGGCCCGAGAGGCGCAATCTCGTTATTAATAACGCTAAAAGCCGCTCGGGAGCCACTGAGCTGCTGGAACCGGCCTCGCACCGTCAGTCCAACAGGAGCGCGGTGGCCTGCTGAAGCGCATGTGCGGAGCGGAGCCGCTGCCTGATTCTACCCTCCTCCGCTCCACTCGACACAGCGGCTCATTTAGGCAGTGGGCACTGGCCAGACTGTTTATAAATCATTCACACGTTGCTAGAGGTAGGCCAGGCGTAGCCCTTTCTAAGGCAAAAAAAAGAAACAGGATGTATGTATGTCAGTGAAGACTTCAAAGACGAGTCTGTGAATAAGAGAAAAAGAGAAGGGGAGTGGGGGTTTGGGTGGGTCACATTTTGAGGCTGTAATAGTTTACAGTTCACAGACTACTAATGTAGCAAAGTGACAAACTGATCAATTGGCCTTTGCCCTGATAATAGATCAGCAGCTAACTGCCATCTGTGACATATTTTCATGGAATTTCTGACCTGAAGTCTAAAACATTATGCCCTGTGTAGGATATAAGACATCTTTATCTCTTCACGTGATCTTGTGTCATTATAATATTTTTTTTTGTATGCAGCTACCTAAACAAATACACCTTTAAAAACATTCGTTTGAAAGCTACCTATGTTGCTCTTCTACAGTATGTCATGTATTGGGGGGACATGTCTCAGATCTCTGTCTGTCTGAAGTGGACAAGGAGCCATCTTTACTCGCTGTCATCCCCTTCAGGAGCCCAGAGATTGTCACAGGTTGTGTCAGCACGCTAACGGCACGTTTACGCCCAGAATGGCAGGCCCAGCATGTGTGTCAGAGACAGACTAAAGAAGAGAGAGAGAGAGAGAGACAGGAGATAAAAAGAGACAGGTACAGGAGGAGAACAAGGGAGAGGGAGCTCACCACAGGGACGAGTAATGTCACTGTGTCATGCTTCTCTCCGGAGGTGACGAGAGATATTAAAAACCTACCAGAGAGCCTACCGAGACTCAACTTATCTAGGCAGGTGGGGAGGGAGGTAGATGGTGGGTGGGTGGTGGTGGTGGTGGGGGGGGGGGGGGTTCACTCTGTCAGTGGAGAGTGGCTGACCGCTAAATGTGAGAATGAGAGATTAAAATGGAAATTCTGCTTCTGCCTCTGCACAGTCTAAAGACTCTGGAGCACAGAGTGGCAGAGTGCTTCTCATCCGGCACATCCCACTTGCATAGAGTCTGCATCGCTATAGAAACCCACAGAAAAGCATGACTAGGTAATCTGTTCAAGAATGAATGTGTGCCTCAGTACAGAACAGCTTTAAATCTGATTGTTTTTACATTAGTTTTAATTATGTTTTAAAAATCCCTGACTTTACGTGGGATCCTGACACAGTTGAAGAAATAATAATCTTAACTCGAAAGCCCTTTCCAGCAACCTATGATGCAACTACTGTCTGGCCAAATCAAAATGGCTGACCCATGTCAAATTAGTCAGTTGGCTACATCCTTGATTTTTTCAATATTGGCTCTTGCTCAGGTGACAGCGGCGTTGTCGCTCTGTGTTGACTTGGTCTGTCAACGCTCTGTCAGGCTGGGCTGGAGTGGGGAGCAGTAATTGCTTTCACTCCACTGCACTGGGGCATTGAGCCTGCTGGTCACACATAGGCATCCTGCAGCTCAGAGGAGAGACGGTTGTGGGGTGTGTGTATGTGTGTGTGTGTGTGTGTGTGTGTGTGTGTGTGTGTGTGTGTGTGTGTGTGTGTGTGTGTGTGTGTGTGTGTGTGTGTGTGTGTGTGTGAATGTGTGTGTGAGGGGGGGGGGGGAATGGCGTGGCTGTGGGAACATTACAGGATCAGTTTGACTTTCAGACGCGCTGCCTCACGAGGTGCCGATTCTATTTAAAGTGAGGGTTGTTGTGTTTTTTCCCCCTTCTTTTTTATTTGGAGCATTAGCAAACACGGCGCACACTGTGCCCACTTTACCATGACAAATATCTGTCATTACACTAACCTCGTCAATCTTTCGCCCAATAAGCAGTGGTGTCCCACTAATTCATCTGGAACTACTCACTAATCAAGACTCAAGTTGCTCAGGCAGGCCCCATGTGGCGAGGAGAAGATCTGAAGACAGGAACTGTCTTAATAAATACAGTATATAAATATGTCTCCTCTCATAATTGAAACATCCACCACATTACTCGAATGTGACGTCATGAAATCACTGCTTTCTTGATGTAAATAAACGGAAGGTTGGAAGGATAATTCAGTAGGCCTACAATACAGTGTGTGGAATGATTATTAGCTGCTAAACGCCACACTGGAGATATTGCCATTGATAATGACTCACAGAATACCCAAGAAATGAATCAGTTAGAGAAATAAGCAATTATGGCCTGTACAGACTACACGATTTCAGCCCGATTATGCTACGATTGTGTCGTGGCCGTCAAATTTCCATTGGCGTGTCCGAATATTCAAAGTCAAGAACGACGATCGAAGGCGGAAGTGTCTTGTAATGTGACATATTCAACGACCCACGATTTATTGTCTGCGACATTTTACGACATTACGACCAAAAGTCTAGCATGTCAGATTTTTGGGGGAATCTCCTACAACTCCCGTGTTGACACTGACACTGTGACGACATACGAAGAAAAGGCTACGATAGATGATCTTGTAATGTGGCCACTCTTGCGACCAACACGCGGCAAGGTTTTGTGGTTCTCTGATCGCCTACTGTAGTCTGACATGGTCAATCGTAAAAGATCATTGTGAAACACAAAAAAAATGTGTAGTCTGTACAGGCCATAAGAGGAATATTTGACCGGACCTAATTGTTGTATCAATAAATATAAGAAATGTCTGTATTGGCAAAGTGCTCTATCTATCAATAGAGCACTATGTCAACCATGTTTCTGTCTTTAATATCAATCTGGGATATATTGATTGATGGGATCAATATATTCAATGCACTCCCATCTGACTTGTGTAATGCTTCCCTGTATCACTCTTTCTTCTCCTCTTCCTCATCTTCTCTTCCTCTACTTGTGCATTATTCAAGACCCCTTTTAGCAGTTTATTACTGAACTTCCATCCTGTAAGCACCCGACACATTGACATATCAGCTATGCTGCCTCCCTCTCGTACAACACTTCAGCTCATGCTGGTAGTGGTCAGGTGGTCTGTTTGTAGTGTTGGCCTTTCGCTTCCTAACCACACATCAATGAAGAGAGAGAGCGCCTTTAATGACTTTGAATTGACTAATGTCTGTAGATGGAGGAGATGAGCTTCTTAAAGCTGATCGCAGCTGCCCTCTTCTAAAGACAAGCTGACCACCGACAAGTGTCCTTTTGAAGCATGGTGACTGACACCTGTCCCACAAAGCATTCACACAGCAGTGTCTCTCTCTTTCTCTCCCTCTCTCTCTCTCTCTCTCTCTCTCTCTCTCTCTCTCTCTCTCTCTCTATCTATATCTCTGTGTTCTCTTCAAGACACGACCAGCTTGTACACCAGTCAAATTAGCAGAGGCCTTTGGCATTGACGCTTGATTGGACAACTCCTTTGGGGAGCATAAGCATTATTGGATCAGCCTTTGATTGATTGATGTGATTGTTACAGGTCCTTCCTGTCCAATCCATCACGTGAAGGCCTACAGTTGGTCCAGTGACTGCTCCACCAACCTTCGTGTACCATTATGAACAGTCTGCGGTGTAAGATGAGAAGGATGTCTGTATTAGGTGGGATGGGCTTTCCCTGCACTTTCAAGAGAGCGGCTTTTATGACAACACTTAGAAATCATGACACTGTAGCCAACAAGGCATGAGGTGCAGATAAATGCAGGGTCCAAACAAACCTAATTTTTTTTTAAACTAAAATCTTTGGCAACATATCCATCGTAAACTTACTCTGCTGTCTAAAATGCCCCATTATTGGTTACATTTGCTGTATCTTCTATCCTGCACAATAGAGAATATTGTGACGATTTTCCCAGAACTAATTGTTCAATTAATGGTCATGGTCCATGCAGTGACTGCAGTCTAATGTATAATGCAGTATAATGCATGTACTGTATAACGTCCTTCAAACAACCTTTCAAACTATGTGCAAGCAATAACTGACTTGCATCTATAACATCAACCAACTAAACAATTAAGGTTCGATTTGTGTGTCTAAGCCATTTGTGGTCAGAACTTATCTTGAGGTCTGATTGACTATTGAATTGAGTTCTGGACCTTTTCCAATTCTCCCATCATATACTTTCTGTGAGTTTTGGGTCAATTAGGGAGTAATGGACTCCACTTTATCTATCAGAGTTGTGGGTCAAAACTGGTCAATAAAACGTGTAGATCTTTATTTTGGACAAGTTGTCTGCACCGACTTTCCCCTGCTTGCCTTTCACAGTCTCTTTCCTCATTCATTTATTCTGAAACAAAAGTCGATCAGGCAAAATTGCTACTTTCAGCACTTGGCGGCTGATTTGTGATGGAATACATGTGATGAATGTGCTGTGCAATCAGCCAAAGGAGTGTGCAACACATCTCACCCTCCCTCTATCCCTCTGACCCTCTCTCTGTCCCTCTCTTTGTCCCTCTCTGTCCATCTCTCTCTCTCTCTTGCTTTCTCTATCTTGGTCTCTGTCTCTGTCTTATCCTCTCTCTTTCAATTGAATTCAAACAAGCTTTATTGGCATGACTATAAAGTTCTGGGATGTTGCGTAAGCATTTGGGTTGGATGACGTACACTGTATACACAAGATACATCGGCTACATTGGAAAGGAGGGGTAGAAGGGGGAATAACCAAACAAAAGCTTTCATCAAGGAAGCAGGAAAATAACAACAACAACAACAACAAAAACAACATTTATACTAATATTTTTATTGCCAGTCCCTTTATAGCAGGGTCTTCATAGCAAGTCTAACATTGTGCTACAAGAACAGTGTATTTTCCTTTTTCTCAACACCTTGGCTGAGACCACTGTGACTTAAATCTCAGAGACAGATTTGCACACCATAGCACGGAAATGCAGTGTTCCAGAATCCATCCTGGTAGCCTCACGTAGCCATACTCAGTTCTATTCAGAATTTGAGTCCGATACTGCACCATTGGGACCAAAATGCCTCGCACCCTTTGCACACAATTGGATAGACCTACATGAAATACAGTAGCTTTGAATCCTGGAACAGCCAAAACATTCTTCTTCTCGACAAATGCTGTCTCGACAAATGCTATTTTCTGTTCGTTTTTTTTGCGTCCAGTTATTTCTCTGTTAATATATTGTACAACAGATGCAATAGTGACATCTAAACGTCTAGTTTCTCCAACGCCATTTTCTTTTAAACAAAATCAACCAAAGCACGCTCAGGTGACATGAATGACTTAGCAGCATTGCTCACTTACAGTATCTTTGGATGCTCATCTATCTATCATCATAAAGCCCGCTTAGACAATTTGATTGGTCTGCACAGTTCTCAAGTTTACATAGTGGCTCCAGAGCGAATTTCCCAATCTCAAATTTTGAGGGTGGGGTTACATTTGGGCTGGTTTCCAGGTTTCCATCCTGGCGCGGTATGGGGACAGAAATCCAGCGAGCAGAGTGCTGTCTGGGCATGTGCTGTACACTCAGGTGTTGCCCGTCCATGTCCAGAATGGCCCTTGAACATGGGGACCGGGCATCAACATAAATCCGCTGCCATCGGAAGAAAAATCAAGCACTCTGCGTTAGTTCTGGCAGGCCGCGTAGTCAGCTGTCAGTTTCTTATTGGCTATGCCAAACCCAGCCCACATCAGCTGTTCCGCTCAGCTGATCGTTTCATTCGCTTGCAAGTAGTCTCTCTCATAAGGGCGCCTTATTTCAGCTGCGTCAGTCTGCATTGCTTTCTCTGCTCGCTGCTTTGCAACCCACCTCCTCCCCAGCTCAACCTCAAAGTCAATTTAAAATAATGACATACTGTTGTCATTGTTGCTTGCTCTGTTCGGGGGGAATAGAGTTACTCTCCCAGTTTAATCTGGAGGGTCGTCCCCTGAGGATGCTGCTGTTCCCTGTCTAGGCTTTCCATGGAGCTCAGGGAAAGGCAGGGAACTTCTTCTGAACAGAGCCATACCGCCAAATACAAAATAAAATTGGCTTTAGATACTTTTGTCTTGTGATTCTTTGACCCAAGCGGTCCTGACAGAACTGTCGATAATGGCTTGAGAGTAGGGAGGACAGGAAACCAGCAAGGTCCAGGACAGGGAGTAATCTAGCTGCGTGAGGGCTTAAGCTCGCTCTGCAGGTTAGAGTATCTTCGAGTGCTGCATGGTTCAAAAGATATGTGTGATTTGCTGAAGAATAAAGAGAGCGCTACATCCTTGCGGCGTGCCTTTACCAAGGCTCCAGCCCACAACAGAATCCCTGAAAAGGGTCATTGGAGATTGGTTCAGATTGATGATGTCATCTGATAATGACTTCAGTAAAAGAACAAAGAAGTCCGCACACTAGGGCTCCAAAATGATTTCTTTCTTTCTTTTATTCACCACATTGTGACGTTTCGGGCCAACAGCCCTTCCTCAGACATCAGAAGTCATCTGATAATGACTTCTCATTGGTTAATGTTGGGTGAACTCGACTGAAAGAGAACTGTATTTCTTTAACTGTAGTGTGATCAGTTGTGAGTGTGCTGGTCCTTTAATAAAAGAAAAAGTAAAAAAAAATTGTATAATATTTTTATTTTTTCTTATTATTATTTCTGATCTTCTCTCTTTCTTTCATGTTCTTTTATTCTCTCTACATATCTCTCTCTGTCGACCAGTCGTCTCTCGTTCCCTCTATTTCTCTCTATCCCCTCCCTATTGGTCTGTGTCCTGTCCTATCCTGTCTCTCTCTCTTTAATACTCTCTCTCTTTCTCTTCCTTCAACTACCTCTCATGTTCTCTCTTTCCCTCCTCCTCTCTTCCTCTTTCTGTCTGTGTCTATATTCTGTCCATGTCTGTGCGTATGTGTGTGCGTGTGTGTCTCACTCTCTCTCCCTCATCCAGTTCAGTAGCCCCATTCAGCAGTGTGTCTGCTGTGTGAGTGTTTATTCTGAGAAACCTTGTATAGATGCATTGTAGGTCTTAGCCTGCTTCCTCTCCATTCCCCCCTCCCCCATCCACAATTCCTCCCTCTCATCATCTCCTCCTCTCTTGCCCCCCTCCTCATCCTCCTCCTCCTCCTCCTCCTCCTTTCTCTCCTCTCTTCCTCGCCTCTCTTTGTCACTCCCTTCCTCCTGGCTCTCTGCATTATTCAGTGCAAGTGCTCTTAAGTGTCCCGGACCCAAAAGTGCCTTCTCCTTCTGCTCCACAGAGCTCTGGGCCGGGTGGGCTTTCCAGAAGCCTCCGGCACTCGACAGACCCCCCCCACACACACACACACACACACACACACACACACTACCCACCACCCTCCCTCTCCTCCCCTCGCACCCAAGTAGGACAGATAGTAGATGGTAGATGGGGAGAAAAAAAATAACAAGTTCTGTGTTCTGAGATCACTTTAGACACATCCAGGCATCCTCAGCAACCACACAGCTCATTTATTTATGCCTCTGATGAGGCAGGAGGCAGGGCAGGGTGAGCGGGAACACCAGAGTGCACACAGGAAAGACGCTGGGAAGCAGGAGCACATCTCCAGACATGTTGTCAAATGGCTTTTTATTTAACATGAGGTTTTGAGCCTCAGTTCTAATCACGGGCTCTGTCTCTGCTAAAAGGTAACCTGGGACGGCTGAAGGGAGGGTAGTCTGACTCTGACATGCCTGATTTTATTAGATGTTTTTTTTTGCAGAGTTAACATAGATGCAGGCTGTGTATATTAGTAGACTATTTAAACTGTTGGTGTACTAATGTTTGATTTAAAGTAATGCATATAACTGTCGTAACATACTAGCGCATAGCCAATCGAGAAGAAAACATTGAAAGGAGAGTGTCTAAAGACTAAATCCAAGCTCAAGTTTCACAGGGCACAAGTGCCAGCCAGACAGCTGAGAACAGAGTGGGTGAGGAGTAAAAGAGAAAGTAAGCAGTGAGAGACCTTGATGAAGACGGGTTTATTCAAGCTGAAGATGTTGCAGGTTAAACATTTCCAAAAAGTGAGCGTGATCACTAAAGGTTGGATGTTCAGAAACTGAAAATGTGCTAGATGCATTTGTGTTGAACCAGAGCCGCAAGTGCTTGAAAGAAGTTATTGCATGCACGCAGGCAATCAATGCGTAAAGTCTCTAACATTCAATAACCTTCTGGTCCATATGAGCTGGGCATCCACATTGTGTGCAGACCTTGCACAGAACTTGTCCGCTCTGTGGGTTGTGCGTTGTGTCTTTAGGACATTGGAACAGGTCTGCTAACACTATCGTTTTCAACACAGCCCCAATAACTGTGAGCTGGACTTTGCATCGCTGCAGCACCCCAGTCATCCCACCACCTGTGGTCATTTCCCAAACAAATCCCCTTCTCTCACCGACTCGTCTCATCTCCTGTCCTCTCTTCACTCTCCTGCCTAATTAAGGTCAAAAAGTCCAAAATTTAACTTAAAAAAACACATATGTCCTTTTGTGTTTTCCAGACATACAGTACAAAGCACAAGTCTGCAATGGGTAGGAGATACCCATTCTTGCTGATCAACAGCCAAGCTTGTTTAACATTAAACAGCATGATGCAAGATTCAACAACAATGCACAATGCACAACTGTGACATTGTGACGTTGTGACAGTCGTAAACATGTCACATGTTCTCTCCCAGGCTCTGTTTTACAGCCAACATACCAGCAGTCTGAATGCCAAACCAAACACCAAAAAGAAGGGAAAATTGTGTATGATAAAGAGAAGAGGACCAAGAATTGAACTTTGAGGAACTCCAGTAAAGGTTGCTTCTGCGTTATTTATGATTAATTTCCTTTACACAGAACAACAAAGCCAGTTGCTCAACATTACATGTCTTTGTTGTCTGGAACTTTACCACAACTTGGAAAAAATTACCTCATAACGCTGTGAATAGTTGCAGACTCACTATATAATGCATGACAGGAATACAACAACAGCAGCTCCTGACCCTTCTTCCCAGGCTGTGTATTTTCATTGCTGTCATTATTTAGCTGCATTAAATTTTTAAATGCTCGAACTGTTATGCCAGAGTGCCTCCACATTCAGAGCCATGTTGTGGATGGTCTCTGTCAGCCAAAGCCCCATACAACATAGCCAAAGGGACTTAGCTTGCACTGCAACATCAGGCTGTACTCTCACAGAGGGGAGCAACCTGCCAAATCAGGTCAGGGCTGGTGGTTAATGGTTAATTGTACATTTTCATTTATTGGAGGATGGAAAGATACAAAGAAAAAAATGTGAAAGAAATTAATGTGCAGATGATAGATGATGTAAATATATATTTGTATTTTTAACTAAATGGCAACAACAAGAAACTCCTCTTTCAGATCTCAGAACTCAGAAAGTGTGTAAATCACATGTAAGTACATTTATAGGAAACAGAATTACCTTCAGACAGTCTTACTTACATTGAAATTTCCCTGACAGAGCAATGAGGTTTATGCCATCATAAGGCTAAACCGGAAAACAGGTCTAATCACATGGTGCTAATGCTTTGCATATGTATATTAATGTATGTTTAGCATGTATTCTGCATAAAGAGGGATTATACATATGTTTATACACAAGTCCTCCCAAGTCTACAATTTCAAACAATATGGTCGCTCATATTCACTGTGCTCCCAGAGATTAAAAAGGATTTAACTGCTGATATTTATAAAAGGTTTTAAAGGATTACTGAGGCCAGGTCACTTCTTATCCAAATGGGTGAATATGTGTGGATGAGGGATTTTGTGCATATACTTTATCAGTATAATTACCTGTAATGCACAATTTATATTGGTAATATTTATGATTAATTTCAAGTACATGATTATTTTAAAGCTAGCTGATAGATTTACAGAGGTATTGATTAGCAGGAGCATTTTAAGGTGGTTATTTGAAATAATATTTGGTGTTATTGCATGAACAGTATTGGTACATAATGGTTAACGCAAATGTCAAATTAAACTATTTTTGTTTAAAAAATAAATCATAGTAATAAAAAGAGTTGTGGTGTATTTTAGAGCACATTACTGATTCACTTAGTAGTAAAATGCCATCTGTCAGTTTTGATCTGTTTAGAGATCATCTTCGAATCGGAGCATTATGCACATAATATAAAAGCGCTGCAGCTAATGTACAGTTTCTTGAGGAAATTATTGAATATACAGTATATTTCCAGAATATTATGTAATGAAGTCATCCTGAGGCAATCCTGAGTATCCCCAGCTTTTAAATCTGCAAAATTGTAAGACAAAAGAAAATTGAAAATGTGCAGAACTGTATATTTCACTCATATCAGAGGTTCGTTTTGTCCTCTCTAGAGGACATCTGTAAACTTGAATGTCTCCCAGACCATGCATGCTACTGAGCTAACTCCTATCGTTCTCTACAGAGGACATTCAGGACTTTTAATTGATACCAAATTTATGGGGGTGGGGTTTTGGGAACTTCCTCTTTTTTTCTTGTAAAGTCCTGGGTCAAATTGACCCAATTTTCAAGGAAGAAAAGGAGGAAGTTCCCAAAACCCCACCCCCATAAATTTGGTATCATGTAAAAGCCCTGGATGTCCCCTTTAGAGAACAAAAGGAGTTTGCTCAGTAGTATGTATGGTGTGGGAGATATTCCAGTTTAGAAAGGTCCTCTAGAGAGGACAAAAATGAACTGCTGGTAGTCAGGAGGATATGGCCACTAACATTGGCCGGGTTTCCCAGATTCGTTAAAAAGCTCTTAAGTGCTAAGAACTTCTTAGGAGCCTTCTTAGAACGTTCTTAGAGCGTTCCTAAGAAGTTCTTAGCACTTCTTAACGAATCTGGGAAACGCGGCCATTATGCCTTGAGTCACTATAGCCAGCTTCTTCAAAACAGTCTCATGATGATGATGATGTCAAGGTGAGGGACCTAAACAGCATCCTGTCCTCACCCTCATATGAGACAGAAAAGTGCTTTAAGCACTGGGAGCTTCAAATGTCATTATCTCTTCCCTTCCCTGCAGTGAAAATGGAGGCTAATGGAGAGAGAGTATTTGGTAACTCACACCTTTTTCTCTCTCTTGCGTTTTTAAATCAGCTCATTCCAGGTCCTCTAAAAGGCCATTCAAAAGCCAAAAAGCAGGACGACGCTTCCGGAAAATTGATGTTCAAGAGAGTGAAAGAAGTCAAATATATTAGATTCAGGGTCAGAGCAAAATATTTGGTTATATGGGGATGCATGACTGCTTCTTACTCCAATGATTCACTGGCTCAATGGAAACAATGTTAAAGGAATGTCAGGTGAAACGGATTGATTTCTGGGGGGGGGGGGGGGGGGGGGGGGTTGTACAGATCTCAGTGACTTCAAGAAACGGAGATCTACATGAAAAATCACCGGATTAAAAGGAGCTAGTCTAACTGGTCTAACCCACCTCTAGTGAATCCTGCTAAGCTAGGCTAACGGTTTAACCCACCTCTGTTGAATCCTACTAAGCTCGGCTAACGGTGTCAGATTGGGTTATTGCATACACAGAGAAAAGAAGGGTGTGTATCCTCTAATGTAACTCTGGGGTAAGCAGCAGATAAGCTAGTTTCCCAAAATGTTGGCATGTTCCTTTTTCTTCCATACAACTTCTGCTTCCCTCCTGTTTCAAACAGCAACCATGCACACACTCAGCCAAATAGACCCATGCGCGCACTTACACACGCGCGCACTTACACACACACAAGCACACACATACATACTGTGTACACACACACACACACACACACACACACACACACAAACACATAGGGCCCTATCTTATGGCAATCAGATTTAATGGTGTGATTTTGTGATCACACGTTGGACACCGGAAGAAAAAGGGTTGTTCTTATGACTCTTGATCAGTCATGGGTGTGTTAGGCGTAACATGCTTTAAACCAATGAGAATAACATCTATCATTTCCTTTAACAGCAAGCAGCTCAACAGCGCATCAGTATTTTGATAGTCAGCAGCGCATTTGAAAGAATGTGCTTGCATGTGAGACCACATACTCCGCTAAACCTTGCTTTACTAAAACCTGTCTGTGACTAACCTACCTGCATCTGTACCCACCTATTTGAACTCATAGTGAAAGTGAAACTAACTTCATATTCAATGACAAAACAGTTTTACACTACTCGCGGAGTTCTCGCGAGAGCACAATTTGAGTTGTGTCCGCAAGATACTCTGGCAATGAGCAATGATGCACATTACTTTTACCTCAGGCATCGAGGGAAACCAAAAAAGGAGTGGGTGAGTAAAACTAATGACGACAGTGCTACAACTTTTGTTTTTGGTCATAGTGTTATCCAATTGCGTCGAAGTCCAGAATCATTTTCAAATGCATGCTTGGTGCCGCCCCTCGAGTTGGGCCATTTTCATTATTCGTGGCCAGACCCGTAATCTGAAAGATTCCAGGGTCTGGTTTACTACCAGGCTACTTTTACACAATCAATTACTTTCACTATTGACTAAAAGGGGGTTACCATCAAAAACATAGCCTGAAAAAAGCAGCACTTACCCCAACATTCAAATGAATAAAAATCCTACATATCCTACAGAGGAGTTGCTGCTTACTTCTCGTGACAGTTCATCCTCAGCTGTGCTTTGCCTTTCACTATAGACCAGCTTTCTCTTGGTCAGTGGCATAATGACTTTTAGAGGGTGTAAGATAGCGATTTTTGGATCATGCGCCAGACCACACCATATGTCGTTAATTGCCACAACCCTCAAGGTTTAATAAAAGTGGATCGCATGGCGAAAAAAACCTCACTTTTGAGTGTGAGATAAGAATGGCGTCATGCTTTGCGGCATTTTGCGCTGGGGAAACGATGGGGCCCCTAGTCATACTCACAGACACACACACACACACACACACACACACACACACACACACACACACACACACACACACACACACACACAACATACATGATACACGCACACACACACACACACACACACACACACACACACACATACAGATGCACGACAAGCACTGCAGTAGATGAGTGTGAATCAAATCTTTTCACATCTATCTATGTGTTGCTGCTACCCACCCCCCCTCCTCCTTCTCCTCACCCACTGTCTCCATTCTAACACACCTCCACGCTTGCTCTCACACTCACCCCCAACAGGGAAAAGCTATACTGGGATGCTCAGGGTGGATTTACATCGAAAATGTCTGTGTCCCCGTTTTTAATTTCAGTAAACAGGTAAAGAGGCCTATGTAGTGACCCAGTAGACCACATTTACTCAACACAGGAAGTGCCACCACAGACACACAGTTCTTTTTTTTAGTCTCAGTTAAGGGTCAGCATCTGAAAGTTCAAATGTCCCCACGATACCTAAATGTTAATGTTGTCATTTTAAATGCGAGGTTTGCTTCACAAAAATAATAATCTTTTTCTGATGCTTTTAAACAATACAGCAAAGAGGATGATTACTTCAAGTGGTGATCTGTAACAGCGGGATAAGATAAGGATAAACACATGGCATGGTTGCAACACTATCTCGATTTCTACATCTGATACTTCTGCTATTTCTATGAAATAACACTCCCGGATCAAGTTTAGGTCATCTGTAAATGTAGAACTGGCAAGTTTCATATTCAGATTTAAACTGCCATTCTTCCCTCAAGGTCAGGCTATCATTTATGGGCCTTAAAACTGTGCAATTTACGAGCTTGAGAATGCTTTACAGCATACACGTCGCAGTACCCCATATAATACATGCACAAAACGGCTTCCTAGTGACAAGTAACAACAATAGCCTGTGTGATTTGACAGTCACCATACAAAGCTGGGGATATACTGTTTCTCAGGAATATTCTCTTAAGGAAAACAATTCAAAGGCAACAGGGAAAAGCTTCCCTCTGAGATATGTCTCTAAACAGAAACCGAGGAAATAAATCTAAAAGGGGAAAACTCAGGAAAGCTTCAGAGGAGGTTTCTATTTGGTATGGACTGATTAATCAATCAGCGTATGAAGTGTAAAATACTTATAAGCGCAATCAGTGATTGCGCAGGAAGTCACGCTTGTTTGTGATTATGTTTATATTGAAATTAATTTGCAGACAACGTACATTATATGTCAACCAAAATTCAAACAAAACACATCAAGCTAAAAAGCCCACCTTTACCTTCAGTATTCCCAGAAAAACGCAAGGTTTCATTTTTGTTTGGGGTACAGGCTGTCCCCACTATGTTTCCAGTTTTCGGAGCCTGGGCTGCCTACAGAGATTGAGTTTTCTTACAGTTTACTCATGGACTGGGCAGCAGGCGGTCATGAGGAGATGATTGCTAAATGTGACAAAAAAATGTTTGCATAACATCGCTGACTGCACCTTTAAGTGACTTTGAAGAGTGCTGTCAGTAATGTGCGGTGTGCTGAGCACATCTCCAAAACCCCATTTCCAAGCCATCTACGCCCTGTTGTGCATTCACTCTGTTGTGAATGGTTGTCTGTTATTCTGTCAATGATGTTGTGTAGTCACTGTCGCTGTGGTTTACCTGTACTGTTGTCTCTTCATCGTTTTGTTGCTGTGGTATTATGCAGTCATTTCTGTCTCTTGTCAATTGTGTTCTGAGTGTATTGTTGTCATGTTTGCTCCTCTGTGAAGCAGCCTTGGGTTTGAGAAGGGCACATTGCAAATAGAAAATATCATTATTATTATTATTATTATTATTATTATTATCCACCCATGCAGGTCGGCAAACTGGATCATCAGATACATATCACCCACACAATAAACTGTTCCGGTAACTGCATTCAAGGAATCGCCTCCACAGGTATATGGCTGGGACTGAGAGACCATGAGAATACTAAGCAAGACTTAATCACCATCCTCTATTATTTCATTGACACTCATTTGACTGCATTTGCACTTTATTGTTTCTTATGCTGGTGTACCTCAATATTTATCTTTTAATCATTATAGTGTATCTTTCTATTGCACATATACTGTATCTTAATTTTATTTATATCTATTATAGTTCATGTCTGTGTTTGTACATTTATTTTAATTTTAATATTTATATTCATAGTGTTGTACAGTATGCATAGTACTGTTTGGGCTGTTCTGCCACACACAACATATTATTTTTATTGTTTTGTACAATTGTCTATGTGGCAGTTAAAGTAATCTGAATTTTTATCAAAAGCAAACATTTTTTCAAAAGCCAATCACTAATGATGAAGCAAATAAGGTGCATTTTTGAATAATTTGAACAATTCTTTGAACAATGTTCAAATAATCCAGTGAATCCAATGAACAATGAATCCAGTGTGTATTCTCGCCTCGCAGTAACTCATAGCAAGTGTCTGACTGAAACGAATCTTATTATTGCCCAGAGTCAAATCGAATCTGGCCAGAATTAGGGACAGACCTGTTTCCTAGGTTACTGCACTGGGTGGGAGTCCTCACACATGAAAAGGGATCAGATGGATGGACGGCTGGATGGATGTTTATCATTGTTTATGAGATACCAGCCCTGGCCATTCCCAGGCACAGAGCAATGTTTCCAATTGCATGGCTCTCTCTCCATCCATTCCCCTGCTACAGCCACGCCCTCAGCAGCATTAGTGCTTGCTATCATTATTACATGAGCCACAGTAGACCCATCATCCAATTGCACTCCTACTGAAATCAAGACAACCAAGACTCCACAACGTATTTCAGTCAGACGTGATCTGCCGAAGCTGTAGAAAGAGGAAGGAGAAGCACAGCAATGAGCCAACGGTGGGGAATTGAGAAAGAGAGAATAATAGATACACACACAGAGAAGAGAGAGAGAGAGAGAGAGAGAGAGAGAGAGAGAATAAACACAAGACTGTATTTTACTGTAACATCCCTGGGCTGGCATGCTGTACTTCTTTATTTTTCAATAAAGGAAATATTATTCACATTTTTGCAACAGCATTATACCCTCCAGGAGACCACATGAAGTTGGGCAGTAGCTGAGCCTGTGTTTCAATGAAACAAGACACAAGACAGAACAACCTAGCAATGGTTGATTGGGCGAAGATTGTATCTGGAGCCACATCCATTTTTGATTCCTCTGGCTCTTTCTGGTCTCTGTGGAACACCTCACAGGACACAGTTTGTCACCAGCACCTTGCAATCTTTCCACGGATCTGGCTTGTGCTCTGGAAACTCTTGCATCATAGACATACTCACTGTGCAAGATCCAGTAAAAGACCGATCCAACTTCGAAATTTGCTGAGACATCAAATTGCAGTTTTTAGGTTACATTTTGCTTTATATTTTGAGTGGCAAGGTAAAACATTGTACAGCACAGAAAAACAAAGCAAAAGACAACCAAAATAGTTGGATTAGCCTGGGTGAACTCAGTGAACTGCTCTGCAGGTTGCTCTGGAAAGGCTCATTTGGTAAGAGATAAATGTAACAATTTAAGTTTACTTTCACTGGTTATGGCCCTGGAAGTAATAACATGGGGAGCTTTGGGGGCAGAGGCAGTTGGACATGTACTGTATCAGGAGTGTCTGCACATGTGAGGAGTGGGAGTGAGCCACTGGCCAATAAGTGTGGCGTTTGGATAGGTTGTGTTTGAAACAGGAAATTCAAGGGAAAAGGCAAGTTACACTACTTCCTGTTAGATTTTTGTGTGTGGAAACTATGTCAAAGGCTGAGAATAGGGCTTATGTGGAACGTCAGAAGGCTACACCGGAAAACAGGTCTGCACATCCACTTGATGAGGATGACTTGACACATGAACAGAGAAAATAACAATCAATAAGCATATGTAGGTCTATATGTCATATTTAAAACATTATGCTATACTTGGACCACTAATTTTGTTGGATACTCAAAGCCATCTTCATCTTCATCTTCACATGCTTTTGTACAAAACAATAACATACATATAAAACCATATTTAAAATACAGGTTAACAGTAATTTAGTTGACGATAGCTTAATTGCTGTCAGAATCAATGTTATCACTTGATAAGCGCATAACCCCTGTTAGTTCTGCTGATTTGATATTGGGTTATGGTGTTTGAGTGAGAGATTTCAGAAATTGTGTAATATGTTAAGATATAATGTAAATGCTTTGCTTTTGGGAAAACTGTGCTATTTGTTGTACTGTAAATGTGCTTGGCTAATGACATATGGCTTCAATTACGGTGGTTGAATTTGTGTGTGTGTGTGTGTGTGTGTGTGTGTGTGTGTGTGTGTGTGTGTGTGTTTGTGTGTGTTTGTTTGTGTTTGTGTGTGTCAGTGCATGATTCTCTCTCTCTCTTTCTGTGTGTGTGTGTGTGTGTGTGTGTGTGTGTATGGACCAGTGTAAGATGCACACTTTGAATATGGTGTACATTCACGGGTGAACCTTCCGAGGATCTTAACTGACTGGAGGAGCATCGAAGCTGCTCTAGTCCTCAGTGCAGGCGTGTGGGTGGATGCTCATCACAGATCCTGTCACACTGCGCGCGCACACACACACACACACACACACACACACACACACACACATGCACCATTTCACTTCTCCATTTTCCCAGTGCAAAGAAAAGAAATGCAGAGATATTTCCTTTTTTCCTGCTCAACTTCTTGCTAGTTTAAACTTGGGTCACTAAATCAAGTACCAAATTGTGTGAAAAATGCTGTCATGCTTTCAAGTAGATTAGACTTGCGCTATGAACACAACTCTATCCTCAACACTGACAACAAAGATGTGGGTATTTAACCTGAAACAACTGTGTGCATACCAACAGTAGGCCCTATGCACATTGAAATCCTGAGGTGATTTTCACAGGGTATCAGTAGGCTACTGCACAGAGTTGGTTTCTGCAGAGTACACTCCCATGGTGTCTGTAGCCTATTTTATATCAGCTGGCAGCTTGATATCATCTGGTAAAGCTGGCATTTGAAAAAAACCATATGGAATACTGTATGTCATTTATGTTTAGGTGTATTTCATACTGCAAGCAATAGCATTTTTATTTTCACCTACATTTGCCCCACTATAATAATGGCCAGCCATCAGTTGATATTAATAATGGGATGGTGATTTGGGAAGGGTTAGGGTTGTATTAGATCAGACTTTAAAACTGATGTTATATAGTAAATTATCAAATTGTTTCCTAACGTATAGGCTACCCACATTGTGTAATCCAAATAAAAACTCTCTGCTGTTGTAAGTCCCCTTTGACCACTAAAACTACTACTACTAATATACTTTCCATTTTTTAGAAAATATTTTGGTGATTGTGAACATTTGCGCAATATTGTGTGTGATGTAAATTATATAATAGCCTATTTAGAGGCTTTTTTGGTCTATATACTGAAGTAGATTGCCTAAAGCTGTTCGGTACACGGCCACACCTAGTAGGGATTCTGCTTGATCGCGGGTGCTTATCCCGTTCTAATCAAGCGCGTTCTACTCATCGGACACCACCTGTCAGCTTATTTCTGGGGTAGTGTCAAGATACGCGTAGGTCAAGGTCTTCGCGCGCTTATAAGTGATCTTAAAACAACTAATTTCTGTTTTTCTTCTCAGGAACGGGGTAGCTCGCTTGCTCCCTGTGCTCAAGTAGCGTTTCTGGGTGCAGTTCCCTGAGATGCTTGCGCGAGTTGGAGCATGCTCGTTGGCTGTCTGAGGTCCTGACGTCAGGGAGATTGTGTGAGAGCGCGTGGAGTCCGGCAGTGAGCGCCCTCTCCCTCTACCCGCCGCGCGAGCCTCCATTGTGAGCAAGCTGAACGATGCGAGCGCTCCTAGTCGCCGCCGCCCAGTAGACACCCGCGAACAGAGGAGTCTGTGCTACGTACCCCGAAAAGAGGGACCTAAGGAGCGCAGGAGACGCAGAAAGGCTTTTATGTTAATCGAAAATCAGACAGTGTCGTCCGGGTTTTAATGCTTTAGCTAGACGCCATAGGAGAGAGAGAGAGAGAGAGAGAGAGAGAGAGAGAGAGAGAGAGAGAGAGAGAGAGAGAGAGAGAGTGAGAGAGAGAGAGAGAGAGAGAGAGAGAGCTAGACAGCCTGGAGAGGGATAGGGAAGAAATAGAGAGGTAAAAAGGGATTGCCGGTTTTGCACCTCGCCTGTTTTGGAGTAAAAGAAGAGCCGAGGTTTGTCTAGCCATGGGATGTACATTGAGCGCAGAGGAGAGAGCAGCTCTGGACAGGAGCAAAGCCATCGAGAAAAACCTCAAAGAAGATGGAATCACTGCCGCTAAAGACGTCAAATTACTCCTGCTAGGTAATGCCTTGTTGTGGGAGAGAGCGCCGCATTTGGAGTTATTTGTGCTCTCAATAGATACACAGCCTACACAAGATTATTGGTGTATTTGAACATCCGCAGTCGGATTTTGTGGGCAAACACCCATGTTAGAAATGCTATATTTTAACTGCCACAGTGGCAGGCAGGGGTTCTTACCTCCTTGTGTCTCTGCCCCAACAGGAGCCGGGGAATCCGGCAAAAGCACCATCGTCAAACAGATGAAGTAAGTGGCATGATTTAAGTTTATTTCTAGTGTGGGATGTGAGATTGAATAGACCCCCTCCCCACATACACACACACACACAGACACACACACACACACACAGACACACACATTCACCTACACACACTCGCTCTCTCAGATACACACACACACACGCGCGCGCGCACACAATCACACACAGCCACTGTCCGCTCCTTGTTGGTGATTAGGATGTCCGCCATATTTCTAGGGAGTTATTACCTATAGGCAATAGCATGGATAGGATCACATAGGAAAGTCAGTGGGCTGCTTATGGGTGTAAGACGTTAGCTTTGCGGGTTTCCGAAGGAGAGAATGATCGATGTGCTGTTCACGAAAATGGTGCTGAAAGCAGAACCTTTGGTCGTGTAGCCTGTGTGTGTGCTACTCCTGGTTGGCGTTCATTGAAAGCCGCTGCCTGCTTAGCCTATGCACCTTGAAGGAACCGGTGGCTTGTAGCCTACAGTGGCATTATTATTCGACCAATTAATCTCAGTGGTGTGATTCCCTTCTTGTTTGATCCTTTGGTGTAGCTATGGGTTTAGAAATTAAAATTCGTGAAATCAGCAAGTTGCAAATGCCATCCAATGGGATTCTTGATCATCAATGGCATTATAGATGCTTTATTAGGCTATGTCTTATATCATGCTGGTTTAGATCAAGTTTTTTAGGGTGTATATTAGGCATCCTGGAGCAAAAAGACTGACATAGGCCTTTGACTCAACTCCATTCAACCAACCCTACCTGGAATATGCAGTTAAGGAAACACCTTCACGATATGCGTGCTTAATAAATGCCCGGGGTGTCATCCACACTATTGCTTTGCTTAGTTCCCTGAGATTGTGGTTGAATAAGTAGCCTATCTGAAATAAAATGGTGAGCTAACACCCGAACTTGTCCATACGGCCATTTTTATTTTCATGCGGTCATCCCTAGACAACCTTTCTCTAGGCTACCTAACTACACACCAATAAATTCTTTGTCGTGACTTATTTGTCATCGAGGATGGGATTTTATATAGGCTACGGGACCACATTTACATCTGTTAGCCTATATTCCGACTCCCTTATGTAAGCCTTTGTGATAGTAGGCTAGCCTACCTGTTTTCGATAGAGACTGTTGGGTTTAAGAAATCAAAGTAAGCTACGTCCGTGAATATTGATGCCTTGCACTGCAATATGTTAGATATACAGAACGTGCCATTGGAAATTGTATGTTTAGTAATCCGAACCATGCTTCTGTGTAAAGAAAATAATCAAATGGATGCGGGTTTCAGATGCTCGACAGAAAACGCCTCCCATTTTCAAGTGGTTATTGGAGCCCTGCCATTTTCGAATGATCTTTAAACGATAGAACATATGTGCTGGGGTTTTTTAGGTGTTAATAGGTGATGAAGTTCTATTACATACTTGGCCCTGATCTTTGACGTGAATCTGTGTCGGAACTGACCAGGAATATGGGATGAGATAATTTCAGGCGGTTTCAGTGGTGGACAGCGCCCAACAGAGCCTGCTAGCTGAATCGTTTTCCTTCGGATATTCTCGGCTGCTTCCGCTGTAAGGGCGGCTTTATCTGTGAGCTATTGGGAAAACCCGGTGTGGAGTTTGTCTTTCTGATATATCTAAATAGGTTGTTTTTTCCTTCCAAGAATGGTAAAATGAAACATGTAGCCCAAAAATGCTGTGGATTTGCTGCAGTAAGAAGTGATATACCTTATTGGAAGGAATATTGTAACGGAGGCATTTAGCCTTAAAAAAAAAAGAAAAGACACCTATGGCCTAGTGTAGCCATAGTCCACACAGTAGATCACATGACAAATGTGATCAAATGACAGATTTGGTTGAATTCATCAGATGGACAGATTTGATAAATTCGCCATTTTATGTCAAATTTATGAAACATCCTGCTTCAACTCTTGAGGGTAGAGTCAGTAGGCCTATATTTTAGAAGCTTTGTCAGGCCTGTAGTGTTCAGTGAAACTATTCCTACTAGTAGGCCTAGGCTAGGTACAGCACTTTTGGCTGCAGATTGTGTCCTAAATCTGGTCAAAAGGGTCTTAGCTACTAGCTACTAAGGGTAGGGTTCTAGCCTATTCCCACAACACCTGGCCTTAA
>NC_085003.1:31223689-31236189 GCF_963854185.1 Sardina pilchardus
CTTCCTCCCCCCTCCACTGCCACTGTTTGAAGCACCGTGCCTAGATGGCCAGCAAAGCTTCACCACAGTATATGGTCAGTTTGGGTGGAGCCCACTGTGCTAACACTTCTGCTGCTACTGTTACTGCTGCTGCTGCTGCTGCTGGTGCTGCAGACAGCAGCTCTTTCCTCAGTGTGTTTGTGGAGGGGGAAACTCTGAGTCAGAGCGCAGAGAGAGAGGAAAGAGCGGAGAGAGAGAAGAGACAGAGGAGAGAGAGCAGAGAAAGAGTGGAGAGAGAGAGAGAGGAGGCAGAGAGGGGAAGCTGCAGAAAGGAGTGGAGGAGCGGTGGTGAAATACTGCACTGAAGTCTGCAGTCTCTCTCTCCACAAATTACCCCATACCGCTCTGAGAGTTACACAGAGGGGCACACACACACTCACACACGCACACACACATACACAAATACACACACACACACACACACACACACACACACACACACACACACACACACACACACACACACACACACACACACACACACACACACACACACACATACACACTCACACACTTGGCACCCCTGCCAGGTCCCCCACACAAAGGTCTCTTGAGTGCTTTTGGACCTCCCTCTTCATCTCTCTCTCTCTCTCTCTCTCTCTCTCTCTCTCTCTCTCTCTCTCCCTCTCTCCCTCTCTCTGTCTTTCTCTCTTTTCATCCCTCTTTCGTCATCGTTTGACATCACCATCTGATATATTTCTCTGTATTTCTCACTCATTCTCTCCATCTCATACTGTCATATACTCTGATCATGACTCTCTTTCATCCTCTCTCTCTCTCTCTCTCTCTCTTTTTTTCGCTTGATTTTTATTTCTGCGTTCCTTCTCTTTCCGCACCCTTTTTCCACGTCAGTCCCTTTTTCACCACTGCCCTCTCATTCCACCACTCTGTCTCTCATCCATGTCTCTCTCTCTCTCTCTTTCTCTCTCTCTCTCTCTCTCTCTCTCTCTCTCTCTCTCTCTTTCTCCACCTTCTTTGCACCCTGTTCTATTAGCCTGGATAGCTGCCCCCTCCCCCCCCCCCGCCTCACCCCACTTCTCACTTCCCCGATCCTGCCCCTCCTCCACCCCCCATGCCAGTGTAATCACGTTAGAGGGATATTACCGGCACCTCAGAGGACGTGATTAGAGCCGACAGGCCCGGGGGAGAACAAACGACACTGGGCCGGCCCAGCTGTGTGGTTCCCAGCCCCGTAAGGTCTCGTTCCCACCGTGGGGGGGCTCAGGCCATGTGTGTGTGTGTGTGTGTATGTGTGTTGGGTCATCGCTCACATGCACACTGTACGCGCCCGGTTGGCTGGTCGGTCGGCCCCGCTCTCAAGTCTAGGAATGAAGGAGCACATAGGGCCATATTCCTCTGATCACTCGCAGTCAAACATAAGCGGTCGACAGGACCTTTCATCATCCAGAGGCTCAGCCAACAGACCAAGCAGCCCTGGTCAGGAGTTCACATAGGGAAAACATGCACAGGAGTTGACACAGGAAGAGCATACATAGGAGAAATGTGCCTCTTCTCTGAACCGTGAGGCTCTTCCTATAACCCTTAAAGTGGCAGAGAGGATTTTGCCACTGAGTATACAGTAGGATGCACACATTTTGGATTTCTGCTGATATGCCGATATTTCCAAACTTATTTTGGTCGAATTCCAGTGTGAATGCTGACGTAATCGCATCTTTTTTTATTTATTTATTTGTATTTTATTTAAGCATCTCAGCTGTGTTAGAATTAGAATCCCTTATTCATGGCCTAGTTGTAGCAGAAAGCAATTCCTGACTTTTTTAGACATCGACACATACGAAATAAGATATAAGAAATAAGAAACTTCATGTAAATGTAAAATGCAATTTGATGTGTGATTATTTGACATCTTCAAATGAAAATGTACAGTATGTTTCACACAAATGTACAGTATGTATGAAAAATGTATGTCTTATTTGACCAATTTGACAGATTTGTATAATGCTTGCTCTCAAACCCAAACTGGTTCTGCTGATTATAATCTTGCAAATGTATTTGCCAGGAATATGACGATAATAACAAATCTTAAGCTGTTATATCTGCCCAATGATGTACTGATATAGCGCATCCCTACTGCTAAGCTAACTAGCTAACTAGCTAGCAGCCAGCAGTTTACAGTAACAAACAGCAGCATCTCTTTTTGCATTGAGGAAAGTCAAGTGACTTTTGACAGGTTTACTTCGTGTGGTCAACAGTGTGGTGGCCATACCGGCATTCTGTGTACTACAAACATAAACAGGAATGACTTTTTGGGTTTTGCCTGTGTGCTTGTTTTTTGTATACAGTTTCTGGTGGCTCAGAGACAAAAAACTCACCGCGTATCTCAAAAGCAACTGGCACGGCTACGACTCTTGTTTTACATGCTGATTTGCATGGGCCCGTTTGCCTACTGGGAACATGCAAAACTCCCAGAGGGCCGCAATACTGTTTTCAAATTCAATGCAACTTCATCAAAAAACTGCTCTTCACAGTGGTTGGGAGATAAGCCGTGACGGCAAGGACAGACAGAAAGCCATAAACTGACAACGGACCCGCACCCTGTCGCTGCCACGTTACGAGATGTCAATGGCCCCTTTGTGTGCCGCTGTGGTCTCCAGTGCTGCCGTGACATTAAGAGCAGCGGAAGCCACCGCTGCTTTGTTTGCATGACGCGTGGTGTCGTAAAGCGAAGTATGACCGGATAATCACTCCTCCTCCCCTCCCTCGAGGTTTTTTTTAAGGGTCCCTGTGTGAGGTTGTAGGTGGAGCAGGACAGGGTGGGGTCATTTCGGGTCGTGTCCTATCCGTGTTTCTCTGTATCGAAAGTCGTTCATGTATGGACAGGCCCTCACATCATCGCAGCGATATCTCAGTCACTGTGGTTAGTGAGGACTGGGAAAAGCTATAGCTTATCAGAGTCCTATACATACACATCTTATCTCACTCCTGTACACTGACACACCCACACACACCGCCATTCATGTCTGCTTATCAACACCAGCTCCAACCAATGCACGTCTGGTCAAAGTCACGTGTAGTGACTTGATTGACGTTTCTTGCTCATGATTAGCTTCTTTTACTTTTGAGTGCAGTTAGATTGCAGGGGTGTTAGGATTACCTCTGGTTGGTAACAGTGGTGTGGTGTCAGGGCGATCAGAGGGTGGCGGTGGAGAGGAGATTTTAGGCTGAACGTGAAGGTGAGGTAGATGCTGAGGTTGCCATAGTGATAGAGATATACATTGAACGTGAAGCTGAGGTAGACCCTAGAGATGTTGGCTGATGCTGATGCTGAGGCTGAGGCTGGCCTTATATTATTTCTGCTGGTGCACTAAACACAGGTGATATCACTTATTATCTGACCTACCTGGCTGCTAATCAGGGTGAGCTGGTCTACTAAACGGTTGGATTAAATACTTGGCAGGACTTGTACTTTGTGAACCCGGGATGTGCACCTCTGCTGAGGCAGTACAGTACGCTGTGATAGAGGCCTGCACAGCGCGGAGCCAGAGCTGGAGGCAGGGAGAGGAGAGCTGAGAATCTGCCGCGCCAAAAGGAGATTAGCCCAATCTGAAGGGGTTAAGAAACCTGTCTGTTCAACATCTCACGACTCACGCTCTTTCTCACACGTTTGCTTTCTCTCTCGCTTACTCTCCCCCACTCTCTCTCTCAGTATTTTTCTCTCTTGCGCTCCCATTTTTCTCTCTCTTGTTTTCTCATTTGATTTATCTTGGACAGTAGAATCTCTGTATTGTCCTCTATCTCCCTGTGACATAATCTTTCTGTGTCATCCTCTTTCTTTATAGCCTCTCATTTCTGTCTGTCTCTTTCAGTTCATACCGGTATTGACTGCAATGAGCTACCACCTATTGTTACTAAAAAATAGAAACACATAGAGATGTGGTGTGTGTGTGTGTGTGTGTGTGTGTGTGTGTGTGTGTGTGTGTGTGTGTGTGTGTGTGTGTGTGTGTGTGTGTGTGTGTGTGTGTGTGTGTGTGTGTGTGTGTGTGTGTGTGTGTGTGTGTGTGTGTGTGTGTGTGTGTGTGTGTGTGTGTGCCAGATAGGAGCGAGGGGGAGCAAAGAGAGTGAGCAAGAGACAGGGACGCTCAGTTGTTGGAATTTCAAGTGTCCTCTCCAACACAGCTTGGCTCGTCCCCTCCCCCGCTACCATTCCTACATTCCCCCAAATGGTCCTCCTCTCCTCTCCTCTTTGCACCTCTCTTTCTCATTCTCTCTCCGCCCCTCTTTTTTACTCTTTCTTTTATACCTCTCTCTCTCCCCCTCTCTCCCTGTTGTGTTATTTTTTTCCTTCTTCCCCCTTCTCTCACTCTCTCTCTGTCTCTCACTCTTTCCCTCACTTATGCCTCTTACCCCTTTCCTCTCTCTCCTTCCCCCTCTGTCCTTCTCTCTCTCCCCCCTCTCTCTCTCCCTCTCTCCTTCTCTCTCTCTCTCTCTCTCTCTCTCTCTCTCTCTCTCTCTCTCCTCCCCCCCTCCTCTCTCTCCTTCCCCCTCTGTCCTTCTCTCTCTCCCCCCTCTCTCTCTCCCTCTCTCCTTCTCTCTCTCTCTCTCTCTCTCTCTCTCTCTCTCTCTCTCTCCCTCTCTCCCTCTCTCCTTCTCTCTCTCTCTCTCTCTCTCCTCCCCCCCTCCTCTCTCTCTCTCTCTCCCTCTCCTCTCGTCTCCTGTGGTTGGTCCACATGCGCTCTGCGGTGCGGAGCGAGCCAGCATGGCCTCTCCAGGGCCAACCCATGTGCTGGTCAGGTCTCCCGGCGCAGCACAAAGGGCCTTTGTCTGGCCGAGGTGTTTGTGTAGGGCCACACAGCAGGTCCCAGGTCAGATGCACAGAGGCCGGAACAAAGGGGGCCACTGTTGGGGCTGGTGTTTGTGTTGGGCCGCACAGCTGATCTGGGGTCAGATGATTCGCTGCGGCGCAGCCTCCTAGCCTCTCGGAGGCTGTTCTGTTGCTAGCTCCTCTGGCAGTCCGTCTTCTTGTAGAATTTCCTGAGAAAAACCGCAGCTTTAATGTGTATTTCAGCCCTGTTCTGGGAAAGAAGTGCACTGTAGCACTGTAGTGCACTTAGTTTGTTATGTGGAGGGGGAAGACTATGTAATCAGGCCCAGCTGCGACCAAACGGTGTGTTAATTGAGTGTTTTTGAGGCCTCCTGATGGCTCCTGTATGTGTGTGTGTGTGTGCGCCTCTGAGTGCATGTCTTCCTGTGTGTGTGTGTGTGTGTGTGTGTGTGTGTGTGTGTGTGTGTGTGTGTGCATGTCTTCCTGTGTTGTCGAGTCGAGACGGGTGGTAATTACAGCAGGTTGACACTGTGTTTATGCCGTGTGTTAGAGTAACCTTTACCTGGCGGGTAGGTGTGTGTGTGTGTGTGTGTGCACCGCACGCAGATAAATTGGTGTGTGTTCTGGCTCTCCCAGAGGCCTCTGGGCCCAAGGGGGGGTATGGGGGGTGTCCAGGGTGGAGGCCATGTGTGCAAGCTGTAAATTAACACAAGCTGCTCTTAATTAATTGATGATTGCAGATGAGGATGGAACAGTCTGGAACAGTCTGTGGCCCGGGCAACGCCTTGCTCCTGTGTCGCCTGCCCCACCCTCCTCTCCTGTCTCTTCCCTCCCCTCCTCCACCTCCTTCCCCTCCTCCACCTCCTTCACCTCCTCCGCCACCACCCGTCTTTTTTAGCACCGTCAGACCCTCTCGCTTGTGATGGATTTCCACGCCGTGTCATGAATTAATCTTAAAGATTGAGTGTGTGTCTGTGTGTGTGTGTGTGTGTGTGTGTGACAGACACAGATAGAAAGAGAGGGAGAGAGAGAGAGAGGGAGATAGTGAGAGAGAGAAGGATAGTGAGAGAGAGAGAGGGAGATAGTGAGAGAGAGCGAGAAGGATAGTGAGAGAGAGAGAGAGAGAGGGAGATAGTGAGAGAGAGAAGGATAGAGAGAGAGAGGGAGATAGTGAGAGAGAGAGAAGGAGAGAGAGAGTAATGTAGTATAAAGCACTGTGTACCTGCCAGAGACCTGTTTCACCTGCCTGCTGGTCTGCACTGCTGCTGGTCTGCTCTGCTGCTGGTGTGCACTGCTGCTCTGGCCATGAGCACAACAGGCATAATTGCCTCCTGACCAATGACCAGCATCCACAATGAGGGCATTAGCAAAGCAGCGGGGCAGCAGGAGCGGGGGGGGAGGGGGAGGGGGAGGGGGAGGGGCGCTGGCCGTGGTCTGAGCTGCTGACCAATGGGAGAGTCAGCAGTGATTGTCCAATCACGGGAATTGATGACTAATGGGAAACCTGAAGCACAGGGGAAGGAGGCGTGGCAGGCATGCCCTGTTTTTTCCCCTCCGCTGTCTGCAGTTATTCTGCAGGGGCTGTTTTATTGGAAACTGATTCACAGTACAAGCTGTACTATCAGAACGTGTAGGATTATGTCTGTCTTGTTTTTTTGTATTTTTGTATTTTTTCATTTTGTCCATGAGATTACCAGAATTCCTGTATGAGCGTGAGTGTGTGTGTGTGTGTGTGTGTGTGTGTGTGTGTGTGTGTGTGTGTGTGTGTGTGCGTGCGTGCGCGCGCGTGCGTGCGTGTGTGTGTGTGTGTGTGTGTGTGTGTGTGTGTGTGTGTGTGTGTGTGTGTGTGCGTGTGTTAGCAGCACACACTGATATGAAGTGCTGTCTCACGGCTAATGCATTCTTAAAGGACTCTGACACCCCCTCGCCTATCAGCTCTAATCACTGACAGACCTCTGTGTGTCCAGGGGACAAGGCCAGGAACGTGGGATGAGGAGGAGGAGGAGAGAGAGAGATAGAGACGAGAGAGGAAGAGACAGTGAGAGATGGAGGAAGAGAAGGGAGGAGGTAGAGGTGGGAGAGGAAGTGATAGAATAAGGGATTGAGGAAGATGAAGAGAGAGAGAGAGAGAGACAGAGGAAGAGAGAATTGGGTGGTAGAGAGTGGAAGAAATAGAGACCTGAGAGAGCGAGTGATAGAGAAAGACAGGGGAGAAAGAAAGAAAGGAGGAGGAGATAGGTTGGAGGGTATAAAAACATAGAGACATCAGAGAGCGAGTTATATGGAGGGAGAAAAAAATGAAACAAAAAAAACATCTTTAGAGTATAGGCAGAGAGAGAGTGGGAGGGAGAGAGTGGTAGAAAATTAATGAAAAGAAATGGAGGGAAAGAGTGGGGGAAGAGAAAGAGAGAGAGAGAGAGAGAGAAAATGAGTAGGCTGAAAATGACAGTCAGGCGCAATATACAATTACGCACTACTTAACGCACAGACTTCCATTTGTTTGCAGATGACATACACAGTATAGGGTTACAGTGGAGAAATGCTGGAAATAGAATCTGATGTAATGGGATATGACAAGAGGTCTTATTTACATGTTTTGCCTTCATTTAAGACTGCGGTATATCATCCTGTGTATTTATATGTGTGTGTGTGTGACTCAAAAGGTGAAGCTCCAGGACTGCTCTGAGGTGCTTGTAGAGTATGGGTTGGTATGGGTTTGAGGTGGGGCACGAGTGTGTATGTGTGTGTGTGTGTGTGTGTGTGTGTGTGTGTGTGTGTGTGTGAGAGTGATGTGAGGGTTAGTGAGATATAAGGGTGAAGCTTGAGGACCACTGATACATTGGGAGGGTGGGGGGCGGGGTTGGGAATGGGAAAGGGGGGTGAGGTGTGCCTGTCGGTGTGTGTGTGTGTGTGTGTGTGTGTGTGTGTGTGTGTGTGTGTGTGTGTGTGTGTGTGTTGAGGGAGTATGGAAGGTGGGGGCAGGATGTGCAGATGACCCAGGGGTGTCGGAGTGAGATTGGGCGGCCACTGGAGCGGCTCTGGAGCGGGCGCAGCTGATGCCTGGGACAGCAGCTCTCTGGACTCTCTGATTACAGCCAGTTATAAATAGACAAGTCCCCCGGCACACTGAGGGAGAGAGGGAGAGAGAGAGAGAGAAAGATAGACAGGGAGTGAGGGAGAGAGGGAAGAAGAAAAAGGGAGCAAGGAAAGAGGTGAGATGTGGGTGGGGAGAGTGAGAAGAAAAGAGAGAGGGGAAAAAAAGAGAGAGAAAGAGAGAGAGAGAGAGGGACGAGGATAAGGAGCTGTGTCTATTGGGGCCGATGACAGACTACAGCACTCAGCTATGATGTCGGGACAAAGGGTCCTCCTATTTAACCACACACCCTACATGCCCACAGGACAGAGAGGGCTAACAGGGGCTTGAGGTGATGTGTGTGTGGGTGTGTATTTAGTTGTGTTATATATGATTCATTTCTATATTGTAGAGAAGAATATATATTTTGGAAACATACATACATACATAAATGCAGGACCAGGGCCCATGGATTTGTATGTTGCGTTTTATGTGACAGAGATAACTGGCATTACAAAAACATTTTGCATCACCAAAGCAATTCTGAGGCTGAATAAATGATTACATTTCAAAAGACAGGATACGATGAACACTCTCATATCTCTCTCTCTCACACACACACACACACACACACACACACACACACACACACACTCACGCACGCACGCACGCACGCACGCACGCACGCACGCACACACACACACACACACACACACACACACACACACACACACACACTGATTCTGGTCTCTCTGTCCTAATGAGTGTCTGTATAGCAGGTTAGCAGGAAGAGGAGCACTCTGCTGTGGTCCTTAATGATCTTCGCTCTCCCACTGCTCTTAAGGACACACAAACACACACACACACACACACACACACACACACACACACACACACACACACTCTCTCTTGCAAAGTACACATCATCAGGCATGTGCACACATCAACTTTATCTCTCCAACTCTCACTCTGTCATTATCTCTCTCTCTCACACACACACACACACACACAAACAGACAGACACACTCACACACACTCCCTCTCTCTTTCTCTCTCTCTCTCTCTCTCTCACACACACACACACACACACAGATAGAGAAAGGGAGGGAGAGAGGGAGAGACTTAAGTGGTGACAGAGGAAGTGTTTCATTCAACCTGCCTGTCTTCTGATCCTTGCTTGGGCAGTGAAGCATTGGAGCTCACAGAGTGTGTGTGGGCTTCTGTGTGTGTGTGTGTGTGTGTGTGTGTGTGTGAGAGAGAGAGAGAGAGAGAGAGAGAGAGAGAGAGGGTGTGTGTGTATGTGCCTGTGTGTTCGCCTCATGTCAGACTAAAAGAGAGAAACTCAATCATTCGGTTTGTTGGAGGAGGATAGAGGGCTCTCAATCTTAACAGCATGGAAAACACACGTCCATGTGTGCAAACACACGTGTGCGCGCACACACACAGACACACACTGGCTCTCTGTGGGTCTGGAAGTTTGAGTTGAAGTGCCAGATGTTCAGAGAGAGAGGGCAGAGAAGAGGTCATCACTAGAAAGTACGGTGTGTGTGTGTGTGTGTGTGTGCATGTATGTGTATGTGTCAGTAAGATAGCCACACACAAACACACATTATATGCCACAAGCAGTTTGCACAAACACATTTACTAAAGTTACATGTGTGTTTTGTCTTGCATAATAGCCTATGCCACACACACACACACACACACACACACACACACACACACACACAAACACACACATGCAGAGGGTATGCATAATACATTCAGGCACACACACACACACACACAAAAACACAAACACACACATACAGAATCATGCATGTTCCGTTGTATGGGAAGGGCATGTATAATAGAGGGCCCGTCACTGTGCCTCAAGGGTGTTTTGAATGTGGCGTGTGTGTGTGTGTGTGTATGTATATGTGTTGAAGAGTGTTGAAACTGACCTGTTTGTGTATTTGTGTGTGTGTGTGTGTGTGTGTGTGCGCAAGCGTGCGCTCGTTTGTGTGTGTGTCAGTGGGCCCGTGCCAGGTCGGGCGTAAAGCAAGCCGACGGTCCGATAGGATCTGTTCCCTGATCTGTGTGTCTCCTGCCTGCGTGAAACAGATCGATGGCGTCGCTCTCCGAGGCTCTGTGGTGCAGCGCTGGCCATCTCTGTCTTATTTACAGTGAGACCGGGACAGGACCTAAACACGTGTTATTTTTTATCACCTGAATTATTAATCCCTTACCAGGGAGGGGTGTCCACACTCACTGCCATTTAGGCCACCAAGTGTCCAGGGAAGAGAGGGGGAGGGAGGGAGGGAGAGAGAGAGAGAGAGAGAGAGAGAGAGAGAGAGAGAGAAGGAGAGAGGGGGGGTGAGAAAAAAAGAGCAAGAATGAGAGAGGGGAGCTGATGAAAGAAGAAAAATCAAAGCACTGGTTTGGCTCAGCAACGCCATTTTGGTTCAGATGGATGGTTTGGGTGATTATTTATCACCTGAATGATTAATCCACAGAGCTCAGACTGGGTAGGGTGTGTGTGTGTGTGTGTGCCTGCCTGCCTGTCTGTGTGCGTGCGTGCATGCATGTGTGTATGTGTGTGTGTGTGTGTGTGTGTGTGCATGCATACATGCGTTTTTGAATATCAGAGAAAGAGACAGGGATGAGAGATGAAGAGAGAAAGAGCATGATGAAAACTAAATCAAAACTCTGATCTGGCAGCTTAGGCGCCATTTTGGTTCAAGAAGCTGCTGTTTAGTTTCTGAACCACGCAGGCTGGCTCAGTGGAGGAGAGAGCAACTGCAGCTGTAGGCACCGCATGCTCTCTGTGCTGGGGAGTGTAAATCAAGATATGTGTAATTTAATCTCTCTACAATCAAACCACTAGTAGGAATGCATTAATCTCATGGCACAGCTTCCAGATAAATGGTCAATCAAAGCTGTGTATCAAAGCTTCTCAGAATATTGAAATCAAGCAAAGCAGTGTGACGAGGTACTGATAATTATAGCCAGGTGTACTTGCTGGTTAATTTCCGAAGGGGTGTAATATGTTGTTAGTAATTGTGTGACATTGCTAAATATACCCCCCCCCCCCCCCCCCCACCCCTCACCTGCCTGGCACAGGCTACGGGCTACGGTGAGCGTAGCGAGAGTCTCGCCCCGTGCCAGTGCCAGTGTTTGCCCGCTTGGCCGGCGCTGATGCTGTATCACATTACGCCAGCTTCACACTCCAGTGCAGAGCACATTACTGCCCCTCACTTTACCGCGCCACCCCTGAACCAGAGAGAAAAGGGAGAGAGAGGCACAAACAAGCCAAAAGATGTCGGAGCACCTGTCCTCCCCAAGACATGCTGGCCATGATGACTGCCTGAAAGCGACCTCAGCCACTGCAGTCATATCTTCTGAACAAAGATCTGAAAAGCGGATGCGCTCAAACTCCGAATATTAGAGTCTTTGGGTGCGTAAAAACAAAAACTAGTATAAAGCAAAATAAACGCACTCTCGAATAAATCTTATTATTTTATTGACTTGAAAGCATGAACCAAGACGGACGCGTTTCGGCTAACAGCCGTCCTCAGCGTCTTCATATCTTCTGAACAGACAGGGAGCTGGACAAATGGTGTCAACATTTCAGACATGAGACACAGCGCTAAGAGAAAAAAAAAATCTAGTAGTGTTGACTGATGCAGTAGTACATGTAATTCCTAGCACTACCGCTTTGAATGTTCTTCCTCATTCTGTTAGTTGTGCTAGATAAAAGCGTCGGCTAAATGAGCAGAGTTGTCCGGCGTGTGAGCGTGAGTCAGAGGCTGTGTGAACAAGGACCCTGTGAGCGGAGGGACAAGGGGACGTGTCTTACATGGAAAAGGCTCTTTGATGTGGGCTATGGGTTCAGCATCACATCACTTTCAGGCCTCCCCCACGGGACAGAATACCACACCCCACACACACCACAGAGCATTATACCACACACACACACACACACACACACACACACACAGACACACACCACACATGTCCTTGTGTCCTGTTGTCCCCAATCCTCCACTCTGCATCTCTGTATTTATGTTCCATCTGAAATTAGTTTTCCTCTGCCACCTAGCCCTTATCCTCTTTTGTCTGTGTGTGTGTTTGTGTGTTTGTGTGTGTGTGTGTGTGTGTGTGTGTGTGTGAGAGAGAGAGAGAGAGAGAGATTGTGATTGTGTGTGAGAGAGACCATGTGCCAGTTGTTAAGGATCATCCTTTGCCACACTGTTTATTACAGAGAGATAAAACCGTCATTTCATAATGGGGTGATTATTGAATGAGAGCGAGACAGAGAGAAATATGGAGAGTTAGAGAGAGAGAGAGAAAGAGAGAGAGAGAGACGGGGGCAGGGTAATAGTCACATATGATGCTGAGGCAGAGATGTGGCGAGAGAGGTCTCTCTCTCTCTCTCTCTCTCTCAAGCATCAAGCACACTCAAACAACAGGCATACACACACAAACACACACACACACACACACACACAGACAGACTCACACATACACACACACATACAGCACCTGCACACACTCACACACACCTGCACACACTCACATCTATGCAAACTCAGTGAGTCACACACACACACACACACTAGAGCA